>NC_056746.1:918981722-919224222 GCF_019279795.1 Protopterus annectens | reverse complement strand
CTATATCTATATATATATGTATATATATATATATATATATATATATATATATATATATATATATATATATATATATATATATATATAAATGATGGGAGATATAGAAATATATATGCATATATATATATATATATATATATATATATATATATATATATATATATATATATATTGTTCACAGCCCCCATTAAGGAAAGCACCATAAAGAATGTCTCCAAAGCCAACTTCATGCTACATAAGACTGAAGTGGCTACCTTCATGACACCCATGCAGATAATAAATAGAAGTATGACTATTGAATATTACACCAATGCACTGTATGAACACATACACAAGTGCATGGATCATGCCATTCCAAATAGAACCAAGATGCTCTCTGCCAAATAAAGGAAGCTAATCTGGTCGTCCCCTGCCATTAAGGAACTGTACAACAGAAGGATGAAACTGTTGAAATACTAGAGTAAACGCCCATGATAGAAAGAACTCCCTTATCATCCTCAGTAAGAAGCTGAAAGCCTTCATAAAATCCACCAAAGCTGGGTACAAAAACAAGATTGCAACTGATTCTAAAGACAACCACAAAGCATTCTATAGCTATGTCAAGAATATCAATGGCAACACTCAGATCTGCCCTGAGTTACAGCACAATGGCAGTAAATATACAGAACCAACTGATAATGCCAACATCCTGGCAGGTAGGTTCAGTGCTAGCTTCACCCCCTCTCACCCACTAAAGGGCCCATCTCAATGCTGGAGGAATGTAAAGCCCCTGTAATCATGGCCGCACAGGTAAAAAACAAATCCTCCAAAGCCAAGAATACAGCATCCATGGGACCAAACAACATTCCAGGTGATGGTTATCCCACATCATACAGTGGAGCCACCACAGACACTGGGAACCACTGCCCCATCAGCCTGACAAGCCTGATCTGCAAGGTCATGGAGTGTATCATCATGGAACTAATAAACAATGACATAGGTAACCTCCAAACTGTTGACCCCACCCAGTTTGGGTTTGTGAAAGGTACATCAGGTCTCCTACACCTGATTGGCTTTTTTGAAGCAGTCAGCAGAGCTAAGGACAAGGCCAAGGTGGTTCACACAGCCTACCTAGACCTTGCCAAGGCCTTCAACAGCATCCCCCACTCTGGAATTACAGATAAACTCACTAAACTAGACATACATACCAATGTCACAAGATGGGTTGCCAAATGACTTACAGACAGAATCCACACTGTGAAAGTAGCAGAGTCCAAATCTGACTCCACACCAGTGACAAGTGGAGTACAACACGGTGCAGTCCTAGGTCCTCTCCTGTTTGGCATCTACTTCTCTGAAGTTCACACTAACACAGAGGGTCTATGGGTGACAACGTTCGCAGACAACTGCAGACTGGGAGCCATTACTGAATCCTGTAAAGATGTGGAAAGTCTACAAATGGCCTCACTGACACAGGCACCAGGTGTCAAAGCCATGGCCTCAAACTTAACACCAAGGAATGCATTTCCATCCTCTTTGGGTAAAACTCTGTGCCCATGAACTACCACATAGCTGCTAGCACACTTAACACTGAAAGCGAGATAAGAGACCTAGGGACACAGGTGGATAGTAGTCTCTCCTTTGATAATCACATTGCCACAGTACTCGGGAAACTCTTCTATGTGGCTCATCACATCACAACAGGTGTGTCATTCAGAACAAAGGAGAGCATTGTTCCCTCTACTCATCCCACATTAGACCTATTATACAGTACAATGGCCGGTTTGGTATGTACCTCACAAGACATCTACAACAACTGGAACGTCCACAGACTTACCTCACAAAGAGAATCACTGGCCTTAAACAGATGCCCTATGCAAACCGTCTCAAAATACACCAGCTTTAAGACACTGCATATCACCTACTCAGAGCCGATTCTTGCCTAACATACACAGCCATGTCAAACCCAGAGCTGTTGAACATGCTACACATAAAGAAATCTCAGTCCCTCCAAAACACATGCTCCAGAGAGCTAAACCTTGTCACCAGAATAGACAGAACATGCTGGAGGGATAGATTACTGTCCATGACACTTCCCATACTCTAGAACAAACTACCCATGTATGTGAAACACAGCTCCTCATTAGCCCTCTTTAAGATAAATAGTGACATTTGGATGGTAAATAGGAAACCCACCCTGTGATTCACCTCTGTGTGTCTGCTCAACAGGGGCACCAGACATTATTTGTCTTGTGTGTCGAAAGCCAGGGAATCTTGTTGGCTAGGCTTATATAGGCCCTAGGGCCAATAGCCAAATATCTACCTTTGAACCTATGGACCTACATATATATATATATATATATATATATATATATATATATATATATATATATATATGCAGTCATATAACATGCAGTGCAGACATACCTCAGAATCATAAATATCAACCTCTTAGTGCAAGACTACTGAACAAAGGCTTACAAAGGGTGGGAAATGTGCCACATATACGGACAGAATCAGAATATTGCTGTCATAACTGAACAGTTGCACAGCAGCAGGGACTGTATCAGGAGAACTGTTGGAATGATATGGGGATGGGAATTGACATGTATGTCAGTCTTCACTGACATAAATCCTTACATCATAACAGTGTTACCCAAAGAAATGCAAAGAAACTGTGGAATAGTAACAACGTATGGGCCAAACACCTGGACAGTCTTCAAACAGCCTGGCAGTGGACAGGTATGCTCACAACCCTGTAGTGCAATGCATCTGGAACAAACCAGACAAAGTGGGGGGAACACAGGCATGACAATAGAAACATGTCCAAATGATGTGAGTAGATAAGCTGAGAAGGTTGTTGTAGTAACACTGTTTCTGCTAACATATATTGACAGAAATATCACCTTTTACAGTGAATGTCTGGAAGCCAAAAGAAAGCACCACCTTAACAGATACAAACATACATAATCTGAGAAATATGCTACTGTGCTGTGGAGATGCTACACATTGCTACTGAAGGCCCTGTGGTTGTTTCCACTATCTGCTGCAATCATGTTGTCATAGGTACCTTTACAGGTGTTGAGGAGAGATCACAACCTTTAGTTGAGGCTGATAAGGGAGTATTCCCAGACTTGGGACGTCACCTTATTCCGCATGAAGTTCCTCCTGTTGTTGTAGGGTTTCTTTATGGCAGGAGACCACCAGATTGGCTTCCTTATTTCTGAGGAAAGAATCTTGGTTGTATTGTGTATGGTGAGAACTATGCATTTGTGTGTGTGTTTGTACAGTGCATTGGTGTAAGATTTTACGCCATGTAGCTAGTCTCCATCTGCATGGGTGCCATGCAGCTAGCCACCTCTGTTTGTATGTGAGCAAAGCTAGCTTTGGAGAACATTTCATGGTGGTTACCTTTGTGGGGGGGGGGGTGGAATTCCAGTGTGATTAGTTTGTGTTAGTAACTAACCAGGAAGGAATTGACTATTGGTGTAGAGCAAGATTCACCCATGTTAGTAATGACCAGGTCAAGGATGTGGATACCTCTAGTAGGAGTAAAACTGAGCATGTCCAGGGCATTGGAATCAATGAATCCCAGAAAGCATTGGCCAAGTGTATTGGTACATGAGTAGTTTTTCCAGTTAATGATGGGGTAGCTGATGTCAGCCAGTATGAGAGTGTTAGGTTGTAACCTAATATTCCCCAGGGTGATTATGAATGGGGAGTGTGAATATTGGCACATGTTTGTGGACCTAGAGTAGGCTATGACCTATATTGCTGTCTTAGCCAATGTTAGCTGTAGCTGAAGTATCTCAGATGCATTATGTTGTGCTAACAGTCTGGAGGTGTGCGCATCCATTATAAATATTGAAACACCACCACCCTTGCAGATGCAGTCCAACTTCGGGGCCATACAGGTGTGGAATGAGTGATAGCCTGGTAGTGCAGGTGTGTTTTCTGCTGCCTTGAATCAGTTCTCTGTTACAGCACAAATGTTGATGTGCTCCAGTTTGTTTGCTTTGAGCGAGTGCATTTTTAAATGCAGACCTCTAGTATTGAGCAGCATGATCCTCAGATTATATTTGTTTCTAGGTGTTACAGTGTTAATGTGGTCTGTGGAACACTGCCTAGAAAAGCCACTATAGGGTTAGCAACAGCCTTGGCCAGTATCTGGAAGCCCAGGGATGACAGATGCAGGAATCTGTGGCAAGGGATCATGGTCTGCCAAACATGTCATCCCAGGTGCACAGATAGTGGAACCCCTTAATATGATACCAGAGATGAAGCCAATTGTTGAGAACAATCATTTTCAGCTTGTACTGTGGTATCAGTCTGGGTGATGGTAGGATGCTGCTCAGGGCTAGGGCATAGCTCTCAACCTGGAAACATCAGAAATCTGGACAAGGTCTATGAAAAATAGGTACAAATCTGTATGCAAATTAACATCTAATTTGCATACATAATTACATAACCCCACACACTCCAATGGAATTGTGGGATACCAACTTTCAAATGCAAACTGAAGAACAGGCACCAGAGTCGCCCTGCAGCCATTCCAATGTCCCATTACCTGGCTATTTTGCCCCATTTACCATAAACACTAATGTGTGCATACTGCTTTACTTCTACAATGATTATTTGGATTTTATTTTTCCATTTTACAGCACAACAATGCACAAACACTAATAGACATCTGGTAAACAAAGCAATACTGTCTTACAATGAAAATAGACTTGGCATTAAAACTTCTCTGCCCTTGAAACTCACATTCATTGAAACCCACACCACAGCCAAAGAAAATGTATCTGGCCAGTGGTGTTTAAAGATTACCTTTGTGCTGTTTTCAAATCACTGGCCCCTTGCACACAAAACAAGAAACATACATGTGTTCTTTTCTTTGATACACCTTCCTGACTTTATTAAATTATATTCCTTGTATAATACAGCACACTTGTTAGACAGAGTGCATTTTAAATTTATTGATTGAACATTTTTCCAGTAGACTGTCCTGTAGGCGATTAAACAAAATGCATGAACCAATAATGACAAAACTGCCCAATTCAAAATATTTCCATCATAAAAGGCTACTTCCACACCCACACTATAAACAGAATGACAGAAGTGTAAGCCGTAGGCATCTTGCACAGCTTCTCGCAGGTATTTTCAATTTAATTTTTTTTTTGGGGGGGGGGGCAAAAGGTCAAAAACCGGGGACACATTTTAAACATTGCTTGTTTAATTTTGTAAAATTGCTAGAAAAAAATGTTCTGCTACCACCATGCATTTCACTGGCAAGTCTTGAATCCAGCACCATATGCACTACAGTCAGAACAACATACCACTATGCCAAATCAGCAGCTTCCTGACAAAATAGGAAGCCTGAAACTTAATGGCTATCATTTAGCAAATTCATTTCTCACTTCTCACCATAGTGCTCAACCTCTTAGCACAAAAAACCTGGACAAAGCCAATAATGGGGGAACACAAATTCAGTTCTCACTTCTCACCATAGCTCTCAACCTCTTAGTACAATAAACCTGGACAAACAAAGCCAATAATGGGGGAATACAAATTCAGTTCTCACTTCTCACCATAGCTCTCAACCTCTTAGCACAAAAAACCTGGACAAACAAAGCCAATAATGGGGGAATACAAATTCAGTTCTCACTATTGCTCTCAACTCTTAGCACAAAAAACCTGGGCAAAGCTCACAAGTGGTGGTGGCTAGGGACTTTAGGCTCTTTTTACCCTGTACTGAAGGTACAGGGTTTGAGCTTGAGTGCCTCTAGCCACCAGGTGTATTAAATGGGGGCATTTTCACACACAAACACACACACACACACACACACACACACACACACACACACACACACACACACACACACACACACACACACACAAGTTTCCATGCTTCCTAGTGCTGTAACAGCAACAGTTTTCCAGAAATGCATGAGCTCCTTGAGCTCAATTCCGACAGGCTGGTAACCCTGAGAGAGCTGACGTCATCACGCATGTGATGACATCAGCTCTAACAGCGTGAAAATTAGAAAACAAAAGAAAAAAATCGGAAATGAAGGGCTGCCACTCGGGAATCGTGGAACCCCTTCATTTAAACCCCAAAACTTGGTAAAAACTGAGTAATTCAGCATGGTTGGGAGGTATGGGCTAGGGTCATACCCATCTGGGCTACATAGTCGGCGAGCTCCTCTATGTCTGTTTCCATATAGTCCAGGGAGGTACGTCTCAGGACATTCACACCCACATGTACAATGACAGAGTCATATGTGTATCTGTTGTTGGGGAACCTCAGTGTGTGTGTGTGTTATGTGGCAGATCCTAGTGCCAACAGCCAACTGACTGTCACATTCTCCTTTTTCGACCTAGTGAGTGGGACATCACTGTTCCTCACTATCAAGTCAACTATGCCTATTGTTTTGCCCATGCTGTTTCGTCTTAGGCACTTTGGTTGAGTGGCACACTGCTTAGGAGACATATGTGCCCTGTGATTAGTGTTGTGTGGCGGTGGTGGAGTGCATGTTCTCCTTGGAGGTCTCTGCTGTTTGTGCCACTTTTCATTGAGATCCTCCGCAAAGGTGGGTGTGTGGTTTGTGTTTTTATATGAAGGCAATGCTGGTGTGTGTTCTGGAGGGCTATGTGTTCCATGTAGTGTGGTGCAAGTGTTGACTGTCATCTCTTGACCAAATATTCTCATCTTGGCTGGGGAGTATGTGGCTTCCAATTTGGATGTATAGGTTCATCTCTTGCAAGGCTAAGTGTAGAGAGGTAAGAGGTGAGGTTTGTCAGTGTACATAAGGTACTTGTGACATTGTCTCAGGATGGCCAAGTTCAGCAGGTTAATAGGTGAAAGCACAGGGAACTGACCTGTAGACATGCCTGGAGGGCTGGCCATTAATAATAATTACTGGAGCTATTTCCTCATAGAATGCTTAGTGCTGTTGCCATGCTTGTGTGGTAAAATACTTGCTACAAGACGTCTGGTAAAGTGCTAAAGTAATACACTATTGAAAGTGCAGGAGAGTAGAGAACTAGCATATCTAAGTGACACATTGAAAAGCAGACTTGGGCAACACTCAGAAGCTAACATACAGTCCTGGATGCAGCAATTCTGTATCTGGACTAGACTAGTTACAGGAAAGGTAACTAATTAGCATTATTTTAATAGTCAAATGTCTGGTATATTATATGTGTCTCCATGTAGTGTAGCTGGTGTACAATGGATGTGTGAGTGTATATCACATGTCCAACCACCCATGTATACACATGTCCCATACAGTATACTCACACCCCTTGCTACTGTAATGACAGCACATATAGGCATGTTATGTACAGGAAATAATATACACCTGGCCTGCAGCAAAATATACAGCCCTTGAATCTGTACACAATAGTCAAAGCATATAACCACTAAGCCATCTGAGCTGTACTATTTTATGATGTTCTCAACCATAGCATGCAGTGCAGTCAGTTTATCATAGGGAAGGAAGACTTTGGAATCAGTAATGATTTAGTTGTCAATAATTTGCAGCACTGTCAGAGCCAAGAGCACCTTAGTAAAATTCTGGACTACGCTAGATGAAGTGGGGGGACCAGTCTATGGACATACAAACACACTGGTAATAATACAAAGGGACCCATGCCACTGACATCTGCTACCACCCAATACACAGTACAACTAATAAGTACACAGTTCACTACTACAAAATCAGGATACGCCATACACAATGGCCAGACATACATTGACCTCTTAGCAATATAACTAAAATGACTGAGGATAGTAAAATAATAGACAACCAGGGGTCTACTTTAAGCAGTCAAAAAATGAAAAGCCCAAATCCGAATAGCGCGACACGTAAAGAGCGAACCGCGAATATGTCGAATGAATGAAACAGCTAAAGTGGAAATATCAAATTCGCATAGTTGGCCCGTCTGCGGTATAGCTCCGTAAGGTAAGTGTGTAATAGTTACGGACCTTAGGGTTAGGGAGGGGTTAAGGTAAGTGCATAGGTAGGTAGTGTATGTAAGGTTTTGTGTAGGTAATGTATGTATGGTTTAGTGTAGGGTTTTGTTATGTGTATGTGTGTGGAATATTTAGTTTGTTTGGGTATAGCTCTGTAGGGGAAGTATGCAGTAGTTACGGACCTTAGGGTTAGGGAGGGGTTAAGGATAGTGCATAGATAGTTGTGTATGTGGGGTTAGTATAGGGTTAGCAGTAGGGTTTTGGTGCTTTAATTTAGGGTTAGAAGTAGGGTTTTGGTTAGTGTATGTATGTGTTTTTTTTATTGTGTTTGGGTAGGTAGTGTGTTGCGGGTGGTGGGATGGCCGACTATGACGCTTCGAGATTTTAAATTTCGCATTTTAGTACGTTCAACTTATTCGCGGTTTGCTCTTTATGTGTCGCGCTATTCAGATTTGGGTTTTTCGTGTTTCGAGTGCATAAAGTAGACCCGACAACCAGCCATCAATACACACAAATGTTTAATGTGTTTTGGCATCAAGTATTACAACATTACAAAACATAATTGCCTAAAATACAGGAAGCAATTGACACAATTAAGTATGTTCTTAAACAGCCTCCACTTATACTCCTCTGTTAACCCCCTAGGGGATACAGTATCAAATGATACAATATAAAGTGATTCTTCACATAACAATGGTTCTAAGTGTTTGATGAAACTGGAAAACAGACCTTTTTCAGAAAAGTACATTGTAACCCACTACAGTCCCATGGTAAAATACATGACAAGTAACAGCTATAGAATGTTTGTCCATGTAATAACTAATATCTCTCACATGTTCTAACAGACTGATTCTAAGGCATGTTGTACTATTCCACAGACCCACCTCTTATCTGTACAGGGTTCTACATGCTGTCCAGCCTTTGCACTCATATGTATGGCCCAACCTTCCTTAATGTGTCTTATTCCACAACATCACTGGGATGATAGCAGGAATGTCAGCACTACATACTGATAGACCATACCTATCAACCTTCTACTGCATGACAACTGAACAAAGCCTGTCATATAAGTGGAGGTCAGAGGTCCAAACACAGGGCCATATTTGATATATTGCTGTTATACGCTGAGAAAGTTGCTGATGTTACCGGGTTGGTTGCAACATCTCTATTCTGAGGGATATCAAGTCAGAAACACAAATGGATCTTGCCATTTACTGGCAGCAATGACCAGAGTATGCCACTGATTTGACAAGGACAACACCTGCCTGAGTAACACACAAAACATAACAGGCAAACCTCTGGTCATTACGTGGATAGGCCTACAGTTCAGAGCTATGCAGACACATAACTTTGTTAGACTGACATCCATGCAGAGGGAACATGTACACACAAAGCCTGTAAAACTAGCAGTATTCACACCATATAACAGCAATACTCACATTTGGTCCCTAAGTCTGTAACCTTCTCCACCATTTAGTTGGCTTGTCTCCACAAGTCTTGTTGCAAGAGTTATTCCCACCTGCTGTGTGTAACACTTAGTAGCCATAGACCTCCAGGATGTGTTCCTCGCAACCAAGGCAAAGGGACAATGCCCACATTAAGTACTCAATTATAGGAGTGTGTTGCCATGACATTGGCTATTGGAAGAACTACCCAGGTGCTCTGCATGCAATTAGCAAGTGGGGAACATCAATTGGTGCACAGGCCATTATCTGGTCAAGAGCATTACCTACAAAGGACATGCAGATACCAATTCCAAACATATGTCTACCAGTACTCCACGTTGGGAAACTGAAAGACTTGGAGCAACCTGCTGATACAACACAGTGCAGTGTGAAATAATAAAAAGGTATGTGAAACAAGTCAGCATATAAGTGAATGTAGTATGTGTTTTCTAATAATGGGAAATAGGATTTTGGCATATTTATGTCTGAGCAAGACTTGCTGTAGTGATGACCTGCTAAACAGCACCTATGGCCATAGCATCTGCTTCTCTCTGCTGTGACATGGAACACAGCTCAGGACCCTAACTCACCCTGGGAAAGGACAGCTCACAGATGACAAACACTGGAGTCTCTGTCAAACACTACTGATTGTTCCACTGCTAGGCCAGCTACAGGGATATTGTACATATCTATATGCTACCTGAGAATATGAGTATGATACACGTTTGACGTGTAAATCTATGAAAACTATATCATGTGTATACACCTTCCATAGCCAGAGAATGGCCTCAAAATCATTCACCTATGAACACACACATGAACAGACACACCTTTCCATTTGACAGGACTGTGATTAGGACTGCTATATAAATAGTTATTGGTACTCTACTGTTACACAGTTATCAGAAGCACAACAGAGCATATAGGGCTGAGTGCTAACAAAAGGAATTTGTACAGTGACTGACTGCAGCACATGTTCGATATTAGGTAATGGGATGTGTACTGAGTGGGGATGGAGTAAAACAGCAATTCCTTCACACACACAGAGTTGCCAGGACCAAGATTCAAAACCCTACCTATCTACTTATTTGCTTTAGTAAGCTATGGATTTACCACATGCACTTTTGAGCTTACAGATTTGAGGTTTGTCCAAAGGTACATCTAAGGTGACATACATCTGCAGATAGTGTATAGTGGAACTATGGGATGTGTACTGAGTGGGAAAGGCTTCATAAAGGTACTGTCTCTCTCACTGCCTGTGTCTCTCTTCCCCATGTTTATGTATGTGCATGTTTGAAATTTGTAGTATGTTGGTCTTAGATATGTGTGCATATCACACAAAGCAGATGGGGACTTATCACATATCTGCCACCAACAGTTGGCTGTGGGTTTTTCTGTTGTGTGTGTGTGTGCGTGTGTGTGCGTGTCTGTGCGTGTGTGTGTGTGTGTGTGTGTGTGTGTGTGTGTGTGTGTGTGTGTGTGTGTGTGTGTGTGTGTGTGTGTGTGTGTGTGTGAAGACCAATCAGTTTACATTTTGGTGTGTGTGCACAGACATCTGCAGATAACAGATATCTATGGTCCACTGTGGTGTCAGACACGGGCTTTATTTCTAAGTGTAGGGGTATGCCCAGTATGAGCTTCTGTACTGCGTGTAGGGATCCATTCTATAAGTGTGGGAGCATGCCCAGTATGACCTTCTATATTGCTTGTGGGAATCCATTCCAGGGAGAGTTGTACTCCAATCCATGGTTTTGTGTGCTACAGCTACACATAGCAAGCTATTTTTTTCAGGATATCTGTAGATAGGTTGCCAATATGGAGGCACAAATGGTCGAAACATGGGGAGATACTGTGTGTAACTATATTTCCTATTACTGTCTGTGTTGGTTGTGTAACATGTTCTGTTTAACACAGACTTTTGGACATATGTACTGTTTTACAGTGTAATGCATTGTGTCTTCAACTACTGACAGATATCATTGTTTGCTCACAGTTGTTTACCAGGGAAATACAAGAGCAATGCAGCAGAGACCAATATTGTTAGGCAAAGACTAGACATTGTGGCACAATCCTGCCACTGTGGAGGGGTGGCTACAGACAATTGAGTGATGAGTCTGTAAATGGTCCAGCACCTTGGTGCTAAGCTGGCTGGGGATCCCCTTCTTGTACATTTCTCAACTTAACTGAATGGCCATATTCTGCTGTGGCCATACCCCTCAGCTGTACAGATTTGGTCAGGTTATCCAAATGCAGGACCCACATATCTGCTGGATTTCCCTTCACACTGTGGATTACAAGCAGGTTTGTGGTTATCCAAGTCTTAATGTCCCGTGCTAATGCCAAAGTCTCACCAATCAAATAAAACGTCCAAAATAAAAAGAAAGAATGGCAAGACACTGCTACGAAGTTACCTTCTTTAATAAAAACAAACGAAAATCCAGACAGTAAAAATCCAAGTAGTAAGCGCTTTCGGGTTCAACAACCCTTCATCAGACAAATTAGTATCACACATCTCTACATTTTTAAATTCACATCCTACCAATCAGCATTCAGTATACAACCCGCCTTTTTTGTAAGGCTGGTTTTAAAGGTACCATCTCATTTAGACCAGGGCTCCTATGTGGCATAAGTTCAATAATCCATTTAGACTCCAAGGATTCTGTGAGTACCTTTATATCCCCACCTCTATTACCTAATCTCACATTGACCACAGCTTTAAATAAGAAAGTGTGTGATGGATTGGCTTCTATGTGTCTGTATAAGGCATTGTGCATATCCTTATTTCTAATGGATGACAGATGCTGTAGTATCCTTATCTTTAGCATGTTATTCATCATCCCCGCATAGAAACCCGAACATTGTGTACATTCAGCCAAATAGACCACATTGGCTGTTCTACATGTGGCCCTTGCCTTAAAATTAAAGACCTGGCCATTCACTGGATGAACAAAAGTTGGAACTTTGTTTATGCTATGACAGACTTTGCAATTGCCACATGGTACTGTACCTGCAGTTGTCTTGAAAGGTCTCAAACTATTACTGCATTTTTCCCCACATAATAGGTCCTTTAAATTTTTGTTTCGCCTATATCCAAAGTTCGGTCTTGGTCCTACCAGATCTCTTAATTTACCATCACTCCTAAGAATGTTCCAATTGTTGCTCAGTATATTTTTGATGTCAACAATGTTGCTACTATACGTAAAATATAGCCTGGTGTTACTAGGTCTATCCTGTTTAATCTGGGGTGCTTCCTCTGACTCCTGGTCATATTTCAACCACGGTTTAAATCTGTCAACTCTCTTAGCATGGTTACCATCAGCTATTCGTTTGACCATCTGTTCATCATAACCTCTTACATTAAAACAGGTCTTCAACCCCTCTACTTCCTTGACATATTGGTCATCCTCCAGGCATAACCTGGATGTCCTACACATCTGACTTTGGACTATGTTGGGAAACATATACCATGGGGTGCATACTATCAAAAGATAGTAAATGATTTTTCCAACATTCCTTTTTGAATATACTGGATGAAAAACCTTCTGAGGTGTGTTTTATCCTCACATCTAGGAAATCAATCTGTGTATGAGAATAGTCAAGAGTAAACTTAAAGAAAGAAGTTGTGGAGTGCAAAAACTCAAGAAATTTATGCAGCATTGTAACTCTGCCTTGCCAAAAAATAAACACATCATCCACAAAACGGGTATATGCTCCAATGTATTGCATCCATTCTTGGTTACTAAAGATAGTCTCTCTTTCCCAAAAGAAAAGCACCAAATTTGCATAAGTGTTTGCACAGGGGGTGCCCATAGCAACCCCCTGTGCTTGTCTATAAGCCTGTTGCCCCCCAATGAAGACATTGTTCTCCAACACTAAGGATAGTAAAGTCTTGATCAATGCTATCTTTATTTCATCCTCACCCAAGTCACGCAGGACCTTATCTATTGCTTGGATACCGTAATCATTACTGATTACAGTAAACAGGCTTTGAACATCCAAGGTGACCAACAGTGTATTGTCATGCAACTGTTGCTGATCGAAATTCCTCACCACCTGTAAAAAGCCCCATGTGTCTTTCAATATAGTGAGTACCCTTTCAACATAAGGTCTTAGCGTGTACTCAAGCCATACGGAAATATTTTCAGTCACCCACCCACGACCCAAAACAATAGGTCTTAAAGGTGGATCAGAGGGTGACTTATGAATTTTTGGCAAGGCTTTAAAGATGGGAGTTGTTGCCTTATCTATCATAAGAAATTTTAATAGATCATCACTAATCCTCATCTCAAAATTCAGCTTCCTTAGATCATTGTGTACCCCATCCACCACCATTCTTATTGCTGCCGGATTAATTGGAATGTAGGTATTTGTATCTGATAACAAGCCCTGTAGTTTTAAATTATATACCTCTGTATCAAGTATTACCACAGCTCCTCCCTTATCAGCCATCTTTATGACTATATCGTGGTTATTACTTAAATCACTCAATGCTGTTTGTTGTGTTTTGGTAAGATTGTAAAACCTATGAAAATCCCTTTTTTCAAAGTATTCATGTAAGTCACGCTCACAGCTACTGATGAACAAACTCATAGCTGGCGAAAAAGGTGGTACGTATGTACTAGGTTGTTTCAAAGCTGCTCTAGTAAAATCATTATTGCTATTATTGCCAAACACACTTTTCAAAGCTAAATTTCTGCAATAAAGCATAATATCCAAAACTACTTCATTAAAAACACTTGCACTACCGGGCACAAAAGTCATTCCTTTGTTCAAAACATATCGCTCATCTTCCGTTAATGTATAAGAAGATAAGTTGTGTACAATACCAGAACAATCACTAACAGTCATTCCAAGACTCTCCTCCTCTTGTTGGGGTCCCTCCCCTCGCTCAACGATCTCTTCCAGGCTCCTCATTTCTTGACGGGAGCTGGTAGCATCTCGAAAAAATGCTGTCGCCCTTGTACAGTCTTAGGGCGTGCTCCTTGCTCTTTGCGTTCAGTTAACAATTCACCTGTTGGTGCTACGGCTGTAGATGCCGTGGAAGTCACACCCACAGCTGGTGTGGCCGGTTGTTCCATCGCCCTGGACCCAATCAAAGAATTCTTAACCTGACTATCTCTATTATTAGTAGAGGACTCTGCATTGTGTACTTGTATTCCACAAAATGCATGTTGAACGACATCAACCGTTGTTGTCTCTTTACACTCCCTCCTACTTTTTCCTTCATGTTGACATCAACCCGTCATGTTGAATTCATTGACGTTGCCATTGGAAAGGACCCCCTTATTCCTCGGCCAGACAAAAATATTTCCTGAGGAAAAATCCTCAAAGTCTCTTTTTAACTTACTTGTTTTTTGAATACGTAACTTTTCGTTGCTGTCCATCAAGGTACATTGTAATTGCTCTAATCTAGTAAGGTGACTGGTTTCCTTGAACTCCTCTGTCAGCTTACATTGCAAAACCTCAACTTCTTTCTGTAATGTTGTCATCTCGGGGGCAAAAAAGGAATTAATTAAATCCATATATTTGAAACTAGTTTGTATGTTCAAAGTTTGCCACTGCGCTAATAGCTCAGGATAACGGTCACCCTGTGTCGGCATGCACAGGATCCTCATTCCACGCGGTACTATACCATAGTGTTGGCAGGCTTCAAAATGAAAAGTCTGCCACTTCAATCTCTGTAGTCTGCCAGTTTTGTAGCTCAAATCCCGTAGTAAATCCTCAAATCTCTTGTCAGTGGCTGCTGGAACCTTATTGACCCCAAGCTCGGTTCTGTCCACCATAAAGCCTAGGTCAAGTAAAGGATTACTTTGACATAAATAATCAGCAGTTCTCATCTCAAGGAAATCAGCACTAGTACGCTCTTCGTGAGAAATGCCTTTCAAAGATATTTCAAGCATTTCATTCTCCATAGCTTGCATAGCACTGTGGAACACACAACACAACAGAAATCCAAGTCTTAATGTCCCGTGCTAATGCCAAAGTCTCACCAAACAAATAAAACGTCCAAAATAAAAAGAAAGAATGGCAAGACACTGCTATGAAGTTACCTTCTTTAATAAAAACAAACAAAAATCCAGACAGTAAAAATCCAAGTAGTAAGCGCTTTCGGGTTCAACAACCCTTCATCAGACAAATTAGTATCACACATCTCTACATTTTTAAATTCACATCCTACCAATCAGCATTCAGTATACAACCCGCCTTTTTTGCAAGGCTGGTTTTAAAGGTACCATCTCATTTAGACCAGGGCTCCTATGTTACATAAGTTCAATAATCCATTTAGACTCCAAGGATTCTGTGAGTAACTTTATATCCCCACCTCTATTACCTAACCTCACATTGACCACAGCTTTAAATAAGAAAGTGTGTGATGGATTGGCTTCTATGTGTCTGTATAAGGCATTGTGCATATCCTTATTTCTAATGGATGACAGATGCTGTAGTATCCTTATCTTTAGCATGTTATTCGTCATCCCCACATAGAAACCCGAACATTGTGTACATTCAGCCAAATAGACCACATTGGCTGTTCTACATGTGGCCCTTGCCTTAAAATTAAAGACCTGGCCATTCACTGGATGAACAAAAGTTGGAACTTTGTTTATGCTATGACAGGCTTTGCAATTGCCACATGGTACTGTACCTGCAGTTGTCTTGAAAGGTCTCAAACTATTACTGCATTTTTCCCCACATAATAGGTCCTTTAAATTTTTGTTTCACCTATATCCAAAGTTCGGTCTTGGTCCTACCAAATCTCTTAATTTACCATCACTCCTAAGAATGTTCCAATTGTTGCTCACTATATTTTTGATGTCAACAATGTTGCTACTATACGTAAAATATAGTCTGGTGTTACTAGGTCTATCCTGTTTGTGGTTATGCATTCATGGGTTGGCAGTCAAGGGCAAGTATGAGCAGACATTCGAGTTTCAGATTTCACACACTCCATGATATCCATGCATTTATGCCCCCCCCTGTAATTCTATCCTTTTCCCAACAGCATGGTAGCAATATCTCAGATGTAGTTCTATAGTTTGACCTTTATCATAGCAGTATTTATGTCTTGGTCCACAATTCGTGCACTAGGACATGGAGAGGCATGCTACTGGCATTTGTCAGCATGGCCTTGTATTTGATTTCTGCTTAATGTGCTATGTTTTTAGTTAGGACCCTATGACATTCCATATGACGGCACTATGGGTGAAGCATATGATGGCACTATGGGTGAGCCATGGGCATTTGCCTGAGGCCTGTAGGCCACATGAGTGTGATGCAGGCCACTGCATTTTGTCACTCATACATTACCAGGCTGCATGCCAGTGGGCTTCCCTGGGGTGACGTGGGCAAGTGGGTGAGATGTTCCTGGCAATCCTTCTACTTCATTGTGATGCATCAGTCTGGATGTGTGCAGGGTGCTGCCTACAGCTAGAGACACACCTGCATGAGACACCATGTCAGCATGGTGCATCCTGTGTGTATTCCATAAAAGACATGTGCCGATTCTGACATCATTCCCAACAGCAAGGATATGACTGATGAAATACCTGTGGGTGTTGTGGGGGGTGGTGGACTGGGTGCATGTGTGATATTGAAGCTTATGGCACCTGGCTCACAGGTATGACTGGGACATTCTCCTTCTCCTTCTTGTATGTGGACATCAGCAGTGTGTTATTACTTTATAACTGTGGTTTATATGGGCTGCCAGTGATTGGGCAAACAACCAGTATTCCATATTAGACAGACAACTAATGTGATGCTAACCTCTATATTTAATTCCAAAGGTGTGTGCAGTTCATAGTTACTTTCTAGGCACTGCACTGAGTTCTTCTACCTGTGTACTTTTTATATGTGTGGACCCTTGTTCATAGCCTGTCCAGCTTTCTGACAGTAACACATATTGGCATCTAGACAGTGAGTGTGTACAACTAGTAACAAAGGTGTAGCTGAGAAGCAGATTGGTTGGCACTGCAGTTTTTGGAACATGACCCTGTCAAACACAGTACTGTACATAGGCCACAGAGACACAACATTCAGGCCTACATGATGTCCACTTCCAGACAATATTTAACACTCATAAAATATTGACACACTGGCCCCTGCTTATAGTGGACATACACCAAGTATCATGTTGATTGGGACAGCTCAGATAATCTGTGCTCCACTGATATTACTCTACAAACTTACATGTTACTACCATTTATACATGGGGTTGGGGGGAGGGCACACCTGACAACTTTCCACATTTACACTGACTGCACTGTTATTTCAGTTATAACTCTGTTTGCTTCCATTTAGTATTGTATTGTGCCCTATCTTGCTGACTGGAGGCATATCAGTGGAGTACTCAAGTTAGATTGTAATGGCAATCATTTCAGTTTTAGACATCTTACTCTTCAGAACTATACTGCAACTGCCAGATCTGTTGTGGTATGTCTGTGTAGGTCTATAGTAGGGGCTGTTCACCATTGCCAGCATTTGTGGAGCTTTGCCTGAACTTTATTTCCGGTCATCTACACCTGTCCTGCTGGGTGAGGCTGAGGGTGGGAATGGGAACACTCATTGACATCCATGTGTGTGACCTGTGGACACCCACAGTTAGTTGAGCCACCACATGTACTACAGTGGGGGTTGTCACCCTGAGTACTACTGCCTAGTATGGGGACACCAGTATTGGTTATGGATTTCATGCTGTCCCATATAGCTGTCAGCTATCTGCTGCTATTCCATTTGCCCAACCGATTCCCTTGCATGCTTGCATCCATAGCATAGATATAACTATCAGAAAATAGTACTCCATTCAGTAATTGATAGTAAGGGTGGCATACCTTGTGTCTGGGGTGGCATTGAGGATGGTGCTGGAGGGTTGACTATGTAGGACACATGCAGTACACTCCCTATACATGGTAAAGTACAGGTAGTGTCATGTTTGGCATCCCTTCTACTGTATGTGTGAGTCAGAGAGAGGTATCAGTCTCTGGGTCCCTACAGTGTCAGTGTATGTGCTATCCATTGCCCCTTTGCCAAGGCATAGGCATACTAGGCATGCCTCTGTCTGCCTCTAGGGGCAGGCTCAGGAAGTTAATCCTCCAAGTCCCTCTTTGCCTGTGGTAACCTTGGCAATGGTGGTAGGCTGTGTGCCCCCTACCTGTGTTGTTCCTGCTGCATCTGTTTCCGCAGGATAATACTGTGTAGCATGGAACATACTGTGAACATTTGCCCACGTGTAGCTGGAGAGTACTGCAAGGCTCCACCGGATATGTCAACGCAGAAGAACTGTGACTTGTGCATCCGAAACACACACTCTATAATGATCCTGGTTTGTGCATGTGCTTCATTATGGCATTCTTGTTCGGAGGTGTATGCATTTCTGATAGGTGCCATCAGCCACAGCTCCAATGCATAGCCAGCATCCCTGACTAGATGGCCAATTGGGATGTCCCCCTGTTAAACCCCCTGATACAGCTGTAAGGAATTCCACATGTGGGAGTCATGATAACTTCCAGGGCTGCCAGTACACACTTGCATGATAATGCCCTGGGCATCACACACAACCTGGCAGTTGATGGAAGGCAAGCACTTGCGGTTGATGTAGACCCTACCCCACTCACCGGGTGATGCTGTGATGTGGATGTGCATGCGGTCTATGTTACCCAGTACCTGCAGGTATTCAGGTACATGGTGGAGGAGACACATATTGCTGGTGAATTCCAGACAGGTGTTAGGGAAGTGGATGTATTCACGACCATGTGGTAGCATAGCATCTAGGAACTGATGGATTACTCTGGATGCAGATGCCTGTGACACCCCTATGACATCCCCAGTAGGTGTTTGGACAGTACCCGTAACTAGTATTCTTAAGGCTACACATACCTTAGTATCCACTGGGATGGGTTCCCCTCTGTTTGTTCCGGATGTGAGGCAATTCCAGCACAGCTCCACAATTTGTTGACATATGTCCCTGTCCACCCTGTAACGCTCTACAATCTCTTGGTCAAGTAGCCCCTGATAGTTCACCCTGGGTCTGAACATTCTCCTCCTCCTCCTGGGTCTGCAGTGGTTGGCAGCATTATCCTTCTCACCACTGTCAGCCTCCAGCACATGGTGACGTATCCAAGCAATGGCAGCCCCTAACATTTTGTCAGTTTAAATTCCTAGGTTTACTCCGAAGGTGCAGAGTTTGTGGGGAAATGCAGACTGTGAGGTGTTTCCATACTTTCTAGTGGTGTGATGCTACTGATGCCTGCTAGATTTACTGTTTCTGATTCATTCCAGATGCCAGCTTACTTGCTAATGGCTTGGATTTAGCCACTGTGAGTGTTAGACACATTACTGGTGATTTGTGGATGGTTGCCTTTATTCTGCTGTTGCCCTTTTTGTAATTAATTTTTACTTGCATCTCCTCATATTTACAGCTCTGCAGCTATCTGCCAGCTGTATTATATTTGGAGGGCCCATTATGAGTTGCAAGACTCCCGTAGTAGTGATTTCTACATCAGTTCACCTTTATTTTGTGCTGTTGCCCTTTAATTCTATTTTACATGTCCTCCCATCTTGAGCTCTGCAGCCACCTGTCAGCTGTATTATTTGAGTGCTTTCATTGGCCAGTTGTGGGTTGCAGACTCCCATATTGTTGGTTTGTCAGCAATT
The DNA here is from genome assembly GCF_019279795.1 of Protopterus annectens. Lineage (NCBI taxonomy): Eukaryota > Metazoa > Chordata > Ceratodontiformes > Protopteridae > Protopterus > Protopterus annectens. The sequence goes on along the minus strand of NC_056746.1, from coordinate 919,204,173 downwards.
CCCTTGTTCTGATACTTCCTTTGCCTTTTCCTTCTACCCTTCCTCTTCCAGCCTGTTGTTAGTGTAAACAGCAAGATTTGTCCTGCCTCTGCATGTGCACACTCTCTTCAGTTCATGGAGTATGAGTACATGGCCTCAGACACACCTACTCTCCTAGTGCTTCCAGCAAGCATGACACACACCATTTTCTTGTTCCTTGCTCCTCCTGTCTACACAATGGTGTTAGAGCACCTACATGATTAGGTGCAGTCTGACACTTAGAAATTTTCCCCTCCAACCTGTGATTCAGTATAACTCCACTCATTTGCATAGGACTGACTGCTAATTCCTAGTAACTACACTCACACTGAGCCTTCCCTCTTAGCAACCACTATTCCCTAGTATTATTTTCAGCCCGATCCCGTTGGCGTGCCGCTGCCCTATGCTTAAACATCCAGAATCGGCCAAAAAAAAGTTATAATTTTATAATATTTCTTCTATTTTTCATACCAATGGCTATATATTTGGCCACTGGCATGCCTAACCCTTATAAAACATGCTTTTGTATGAGCTGTCATGCCTCCATTTTGTAGTTTGCAGAAATGTATTCAGCTACTAGCTGAATACATTCCTGCAATCTACACTATTCCTGCACAAACACACGAATGCCTGCCTGCTTCATGGATCACTAATTCACCTCATTTGCCTGTGTTTCACCAGCAGATGGGGTAATTAGTATACAAGAGCTGTGTCCATGCAGGAATAGTGTAGGAGTGCTCATGCACACGCCAGGAGCTCTATCCTGGATCACTCAGTGACCATAATGAGTGAAGCAGCTCTTGCACTATTCCTGCACACTGTGCAGAGCTTGCTAAATCCTGGGGATAGTTTAAACCTAGCTTTTCACTCACATTCTTCCATTTCTCTAATAAGTATTATATTCCAAAATAACAGGCATAGACCCCACCCTGGTGGTGGAGTCATGCTTCTTATGAAAAGTACAATCTCTGCATATTTTCCCAGAATTACTGGAATCCTCCCTTTTAAATCATACAACCACAGCCTTTCATGTGGTGATTATCCAGTGGACCGAGGTTAAACAAAATGGAAACTTCCAGAACTGAAAATACCTGTCTGTTACCCAGAAACAAAGAATCTCTCGTACCTACTGACAGTCCCAAGAGCACATCAAGTTTTAAGCAGAGAAGAACAGACTGCACTGTGACTATTTAAAATATTGCTTGAGAATTAAGTTGTTTAGACTACAGGAAGAACATGAGTGCAGCTCTGGTACTGGAAAAACAGTAGCTAATAGCAAAACAACCAGCAAGTCAGCTACTGAACTCAAAACTTGTTGAAGAATATGTTTAATACCAAATGTAGATTAAACACATCCACAGTTTAAAGCTTTCGTCTGTAACACTAAGACTCATCAGAACTATCTGTGCACTGGCCAGGCATTCCAATGTTTGTGTCAAATTCATCAAGTTTACATTTCTAGTTCTTGAACAAATACAAAATTCCCTATATGTAGGGGACTGGCAGAACAAACTGCTATACCCAGGAAATGCCATGGCAGCTTAAGCTGGATGCTACCAACTTTTCTGGTTTAAATGACAGTATTGCTATCAGCAGTAAACTAAAAATGAGAACCACTAGAATATGATTTTATGATTTTGTGTACCATCAAACATTTTCTGTTTAGTTATTTTTTTGCCTAGTTTGTATTTTTGTGTTTTGGTTCAGGTTTTGATTTCAGCTGCAACATGTTTGGATTGGTTTACATGAGAGGTGTGTCTTCTGCACTTATGTTTAAAATGGCTTCTACAAGCAGTACATTCATAGTTCTAATTATGCTTTAGTGTTACAGATGAAAGCGCTAAACTGTGGATTTTTTTTACTAATTTTTGGTATTAAACATACCCCAGGATTCACGAAGTTCTGTGCAAGAATAAGACTATTCTTGCACAGAGTGTTTTGTGTCCATTTAGAATAGCAGTGTGCCTTGCATATGCATGAAGGTGCACTGCTATTTAATCTAAATGGACATGAACCAGGAACGAGCACAGGTGGCATCTGTCAGTAGTGCCTGCACATGAAACACACCCCCTTCACTCAGAAAGTGCCAGATGGCACTTTGTGACACAGATGAGTGTCAAGTTATATAATATTAGAGCCTGTCTCTAATATTATATAGTAAACAAGTATCTGCAGGGATTCACTTTATAACCTCAAAATGCTGAAATATCAAATTTCAGTATCTCGAGACTATAAAACCGAATCCACAAAACACCAACAAACAAAAACCGTGAAATCACATAACCGAAAACACCGCACACACTACACTAAACATACAACACAACACCCACATCACAACATAAAGAAAAAAACAACACACATACACAATTCACACACACATAAGCAGGGGGGCAAGCCCCCCTGCACCCCCCATGTGAGGGGCTGCACCTCCCCACACCCCCCTACTTATATATACTAACTCCGAGATCGCACAAACACAACACAAAAGCTCACTCACACACGCACATTCTCCAATCCCTCACACACACTCTAACTCCCACTCAAAACCCTTACAAAACACTCACTTACCTGACATAACACCTATATCCAAACATGGCACCGCGCACCAACAAAACGCAAACCCGGACATTACATAGCGCAACTTCATAACCACGAATTCGACATATTTTCAACATACGTCAAATTTGCGATTATGAACATTTGCTATTTTTAACATTCAACTTTATAGCTTCGAGATACTGAAATTCGACATTTCAGTATTTCGATGTTATAAAGTGAACCCATCTGCAGACACTGAAATGTAAGAAGCTAACATTTTGGTGTCCGCGGACACTAAAAAAAAAAAAAAAAAAAAAAAAACAAAAATCACAAACACCAAGAAGGCAGCAGCCTTCAAGAAGTGGACACCCCCGAATGTATGCACTCTTGTGATACATGCATGGAAGCAGTAAGGCAAGAGATAAGCAATAAAAATTAAAAAAATGTAATTTTTTTTCACCAAATAAATCGACATTTAAGTGGTGCGCAGCTTGTTTGCACAGCGCGCTGCTATGCTTAGCCTGGCTGAAATCCTGAAAATGATATGCAAGTGCTACTGTGATACAAAACTTCATCAAGTGGCTGTAGTGCAGTGGTACTGCCATGGTTTAGCATGTAGAACATGCTTGGCTTGAATCCCCCTCTGCCAATTTATTTAAAATCTTTTGAGGAAATTTAATGATAGATGTCAATCATATGGCTCATGTATACAACAGTAGGGGTGGGAATATGTAAAATATAACTGTAAAAAGAACTTTATAAATCTAATGAAATACAAAATAGATTTAAACAATGCTTTGCTAGTGTAAGCATTGCTTACCTGCTTTCAGCTGTGCTTATCTGGTTTAAGCCTTGCTATGCAGATTTGTGCAGAGCTAAGCATAGTTCAGCATATTAAAACTGGCCGATCAAGAAAAAGTGCAGGAAAACTGCCCTATTTAAACCACACAGACAGGAATACAGCCGTAACCATTTGGAATTCCTCACAGGTTCATAGATTAGTACTAGGCTAACTGCCCTTGTGGGCCATTTTAAGCCTAGCCAATTACCCTATGTGAGAATCAAACCCTGCACCTTGTGTTTCCAAGGTAAACACCTTAACCATTATGCCATCCTCCTGCTAGGAGCAAAGTGTCTGGTGTCGGTGAAGGTGTTCACTTCCAAGCGCAACGTTGGAGCATCCAGGAGTCCAGGGTCATGGTTGGGCTCCTAGTAAAAAAACATGATGGCAGGCTGCTGCAGGGCCAGTACCATGGCTAGCAGTACAAAGCGGAGGCCTGGGACCAGCTTGTACGTGATCTCACCAGTGCCAGTGGCATACCACGGACTGGTGAGCAGGTATGTCATCACCATAATGACCTCAAGTGGAGGAGGGGTGCACTCTTGGACCAATGGATCCAAGAAGCCAGAGTGCAGAATGCCCCACCTGTCTGTAAGTATGCAGTCTTATGTATCTCTAACTAAGTATGGAAAAAGTTCAACTTGTGACTGTGCAGGTGTGAATAATGTGTCATGTCTCCCCATACAGCTACTGTGGAGAGGTCCCAGAATATTGAGGCTCATGCCCAGCAACTGGCTCAGCTGCATCGGCAGTATGGTGAGTACAAAATAGCCCCTAATATTAGCAGTAAGAAATCAAAATTATAGTAATGGTAGTACTGCCTGTATATATAATTGTGCTGTAAAAGTCAGGAATAAATGCCTGTGTCAGGCTGCCAGCATTACAATGGAGTATCCCCAGCTGCTGTGTAATACAGATGTCAGTAGCAAACAAGGTACAATATGCAGGAGAGGAATATTAGAATATATCTGAGTGTGTCTGAGTGAACCTGCCAAGAAAGTGCCATGTCAGGGCTACTGTAACAGTTAAAAATGAAAAGCATCCCCCTGTGCAGATCATGCAGGAATAGTAATTGTGGATTTCTGAGTTGTACACAGATATGTATGTCAAAACTAATACAAGTGATCCCAAACACTGGTGTGTGTCATCTCACTTGTACCTGAAAAATAGAAAATGTATGTCCTGCAGAATGCATTAACTGAGGTGAACTGAGTTAGCACTGCTTGTCTGCATACTTTAGAATGGGCGTGTCAAATAACTGAAGAAAAGCAACAGTATATATTTCCATCAGAATGTGTTTTACTTGTTTGTCTGCCAGCATTGTCTTGTGATAACCTTTAAATTTCAGTTGTATGTAGCTGTGAATGTACTGAAAAATATATAAGGCTAACAGGTACAGACTTAAAACCTACACTGTGTACTCAGGAATCTAAATTGCAGTATGTAGTTGTAAAACAATCAAGTGTGCAATCCAGCTAATGTGCACGTTTCACAAACAGTGACACCAATTTCTGTTGTGTATGCATAATTTGTACTGAAAATGGGAAACAAATAATGCAACATGTAATAAAGTACTGTACACAAAAATATGTACTACATAGAAATGTCACAAGCAACACACATCACCTCCCCAGTAGTTCAGGCTGATAAGGACTAGGCCCATAGTTAAATTTTGCACACACATCACAGTTCAAATCCAGGGACTGCCACTAACATCTCAGTCTGGTTCTACAGTTGTAAACTGCAATCTGAATAGAAAAACTAATGTACTGCAATACATACATTTTCCATACAGGTCACACAGGTAAAGAAATCTGAATAGAAATACTAGTATGATGTGTATAACTATGAAAGGTGTACAATTGCTTTGTTGATCAGCCCCAGTCCTACAAATAGATGCAAGCTAGACATCCACACTCTGCAGTCTGGCCCAGACAAGCCCCTCAAGTGTCACACTGTCACAGATAGTTTCCCTAGTTGCCAAGAAACCTGTACACAGAGAATGTCACAGTAGATGTATGTGAAAGGCACAACACCCACTCTAGGGTCTGCAACTAATATGTGAATCTGAAATATGTGTAGAAACAGCAATGTAATGTGCACACACTTCATCTGCACAAGGCCCACAGGTAAAGAAATTGGTATAGAAACAGGTTTGATGTGTATAAGTAAAATAAGGGTACAATTGCTCTGTTGATATCCACAGCTGATGGTGTGCTGTAGCAGCCCCATGGCACAGGTAGACTGTAAGTGTGGTCAGAAAGTAGAGTAGTGAATAGTAGTGTACTGACAAATATACTTGATACCAGTTGTCAGTTGAATCTGTTCCCTTCCCCCACCACTCAACTGATCCAACCACCACACTGAAACCAGCATGGGTATGTTCCTAAACAAACTTCTGCTGTTGGGACCATTGTTCCATTTGGTTTATCATTGTTTAAACTGTGTGCATACTAATATTCCCTGCTGAATAATCATTTTATTGCCTACCTGACATACCACTAACTGGCATGCTGTTGCAACCTTTAATGTCATTCCATATATGTATGGGTTCTGTCTGTTATGGCACTGTTATAATTGCACTGTTTTGAGTAAATGGGAATATCCATGCATGCTATTTTAACTAATGTTGTAATGTGTTGTGCATGACTAACCAATATTCATTGTTAATTTCCACACCATAGCACATATGGGAACGCAGATCCCAGCGGATCCGCTTCTTCCATCCCACCTGGCCAAGTTACCAGGTCCCAGCACGTCTGGGATCCAACCCAGACCTCCCTCATCTGCTGGTCCTGCACCACCCTCGGGTGGAACTGCTGCAAGGGATGAGGCTCGCCCCCTCCTGCAAGTGGGCACGCTGAGGATGTTGTCACTCAGGGTGAGGTCTGTGGCATGGTGCGCAGTGCCCTCTAGACAGAGCTGGATGACCACCTGCATCAAGTGGAGGGCAAACTGACACAGCTGGAGGTGGCTCCTGCAGGCCTGCCCCCAGCACAGCCACATTTGGGGCTGTGAAGGAGTAGTGGTGACTGCCATTGAGTGAGGACATCAGTGCCACTACTACCATCTGGGGGCTCATGAGCCTCGGATTCCCAACCACCCTCCTCATCAAGGTGTTTACCCCCCATGTGTCATACACAGCCCCTGTCTGCTGTCTTGTCTGTCTGCAAATGCAACCTCTCCTACCAAACCTCCCTCACCACACTTACATATAATCTTTCTTTAACATCCCACTCTCACCTTAAAAAAAGGGCATCTGTCTGTGTAGCTGTCCAGCCATGATGCATTATAGCTGTTATTAACAATGACTGATTGTGGTCTCCATAATGTATTCTGTTTGTGTTGTAGGTGTCTATGTGTCAGCAGGATGTTGGTCTGCTGTTGTTTCCTACAAGGGGTATGGCACTGTGTTGACACCTTGACTGTAAGCTAAAAAATCAGCAAACCTTGAGTCCTGGAATTCTTCACAAAACCTTTAATAAACGTAAACCAGACCACAAATGGAAAAAGGACAAAATGCTTCACAATCCAAAATACTAAGCGCTTTCACCCGCTCAAATGGGGCATCATCAGAGTACAAAATACATTGCTTTGTCATCCCTTATATACTGCATTCAAAATTCAATTAACAATCAATCAGTCAATTAACTGATAGTTAAAAAGTCAGTAATCATAATCTTAAAGGTAAAATGAACAATTCAATATTATTTGAGCAAGACTTGTGTAGACAAAAATTGTAGTGACCAATAATAGATATAAAAGCCAGCTATAAATATAAATATAATATTTAAAAGTGCTCTCGGTGATGTAGATATGAAAATATATAAAATGTAAAATGTAAAATGTTGAATGTTCTAAATTAAACTCTAAAAGGTAGTGTGTAGATAAAATAGAATACAGTTAGTTAAAATATGTGTAATTATTGTATTAATTCAAGATAAATAGATAAATGAATATAATTAAATATAAATAATCAAATGTATAAATGTATATAAAATTGCATATAAATATAAAAATAAAAATGACAATTTATAATATAAATATTAATACATATACATATGGAAAATGAATATAAATAGAGATGTTAATTATAACCATAAGTTAATATACAAGAATTAAATAAATGTAAAAATTATGTTTCAAAAAATTTTTGATTCTGAGTATTTAAATACTGGCATTAATCAAAACTAACATAGACAAGACATTGACTCAAAAAGCAAGAAGGTTTGAATATAAAACTAAATTCATATAAACTGTGATCTTAATTTTAGTATGCTAGAAATAGCTATTTGTTCATTAAGGGCTGGCCATTTACAGGCATTGAGCCTGAGTTGCCATAAACATTCTTTTGCTTCTAACAATGTTTTATCATCTCCACCTTTGTGTTTGTTAAATGGTACCTTGTCAATAACAAAAAACAAAAATCTTTTAAAATTATTGCAAGTTGTAGTATGGTTGAATAGTGTGTTGGTAGATATGTGTCTTTTAATATCACTTAAATGCTCTATAACACGTGTTTTAAGTTTTCTAATAGTTTTCCCTATGTAAAATGCTTCACATGCGGTGCATGTTGCAGCATAAACCACCATACTGGTATTGCAATTACAGTGATCAGGGCATTTCAAGGTTTTCCCATAGTTGTATATAGAAATGTAAGGACCATCATAAATAAATCTACATACATGGCATGACCCACATTTGCTCATCCTAGAATGTCTCAGTTGTTCACTGTTATGATTGTTCTCAAAAATGTTTTTCAAATTTTTGCCTTTACTAAATGTAATTTTAGGTACCGTTCCTAAAATACCAGAAAGTTCCACATTTGTGTCTACAATACTAGTCCATAATTCTTGGACACAATTAACAATCTCTTGTGTTCTGTTGTTGAAATGAATTATAAATGTATCATTCCTAGAGGTGGAAACCTGTGAGGTAGTTCCTTCAAATGTTTCATAATTAATAATAGGTTTGTATTTAGTCAACCTCATAGATGTCACCTCCTTACTGATATTTAATACTAAATCATGAGGATATCCTCTATCAAAAAACATATTCATAAGTAAATCCAACTCATGTTTAAACACTTGATTGTCACTAACAAGTCTAGACAGTCTGACCATCTGGCCTTTGACCAAATTCTTTTTTTGATGAAATGGATGACAGCTGTCGAAGTGTAAAAACGAATTGGAATATGTTTTCTTCCTAAATAGGGTTGATTCAATTTTGTTGTTAATAACAGTGAGTTTAATGTCCAAGAATTCCATATGATTGTCAAAAATGTGGCTAGTGAATTTTAGAAAATTGGTGGATTTTCCTAAAAAAACAATAAAATCATTGAACTCCTCCTTAGATCCCCTCCAAAAAATTAAAATGTCGTCCAAATAACGCAAATACAATAAAATCTTCTTCCAAAACGTACTGGTAAAAATGCACTCAGATTCCCATTGTGCCAAAACTAAATTAGCATAAATGGGGGCACATCTTGCCCCCATAGCAACACCTTTCTTCTGTATATAATAATTATTATTAAAATACACAAAATTATTTTCTAAGACTAGTTCAAGCATACTAGTAAGTAAACGGTTGTCAGAGAAATTTGATCTATTGTATTTGTTAAGGCAGTCTTCAAACATTTCCATCCCCTTGTCGTGGGGAATGATGGAAAAAAGGTTGACAACATCAATTGTAGCCATAAAAAAATTGGATTTAAAATCAAATTTTTTTGAAAATTCTCTGACCAATTCTAAACAGTGCCAAGAGTCTCTAAGAATGTATGTTGTATTTTTCAAAATTTCTTTGCATTTAAAATCAATGTAGGCTGCTAGTGCTTCAGTTTTAGAACCTTTGGCTGACACTATGGGTCTGAATGGGGGATGGTGTATATCTTTGTGAATTTTTGGAATCCCAAAAATTGAGGGTGTGATAGGGAATTCCACTGATAAATATTTGAAAATGTTCTGATCGATACTAGCATCTATCAAATAATCATAAATCAACCAATCAATTTTGGTATATGCTTTGTTGACTTCATACCTAGTAATTTTTTCATATGTATCATTGTCATCAAGTAAATTAGTCATTCTTTCATAATAATCAGTATTCAACATAATGACTACGCCACCCCCTTTGTCTGGCTTCATGATCCTATATTGATCTGAACTAGTAAGTTCTTTTAAACAAAATTGTTCTGCTGAAGTCAAATTGTATTTACTAACTGTTTTCTTACTTAAAATACTTCTAAAACTATTTTCACAAAGTTTTTCAAAAATCTGAATTAGAAAGTGTTGTGGGGGGAACGAAGGTACTATGACGCTTGGGAGTAAAAAATGTATTGTCAATGTTAATAGTATTTGTCTGATGAAAAAATATTTTTAAATTCAACATTCTAGTGTATAATTTAAAATTAATCAACACACTACCAATGTCCAGTTGAAACGAAGGTACAAAATTAAAACCTTTACTAAACAATTCTGAATAAGTCTTGCCAAAATTATTTTTAGTGTAATTATACAAACTAAAACCTGAATAAGTTGAAACTAAACAAGTACCTAAATCTTGATTGTTAGTCAAATCATTTGTCAACTCTTGGTTAGCCAATACTGAATGAGAATCTACTATCTGTGCCAGGAGGTCATTCTCTGTTCCCCTTTGTTGTAATGATTGAATGGGGGATACTTGTGACTGCCCTGTCTTTCCCTTATTCTTTCTGACCTCCTTAACACCGGCTGATCTAAAAAAACTGATTGTAATTCATCGTTGTTGTTGTTGTTGGTGTTGTTTCTATGGGTTTGTTCAAAACCTGATGTTGGATAGTGATTATCTTGACTATTGTGCCTTTTAAATTCTTTATAATATGTCATATTCTTGTATTCTTTAAAATGTGTGTAAACTTTATTATTCCTATAATCATGTGTGTCCCTTTCTATTTTGTGTTTTTTATATCAAGTCCCTTAGTCACGTACCTGTCCATGTCTTTGAATATATTGTCTAATCTAAATTTATTGTGCTCAAATAGAAGGTCTGCTTTGATTGTTTTATCAAGCTGACATAGCTTGTCATTTAAAATATTCAATTTCTCACAGTTATTACGTATAATTAATTTCAACAATTCAAAACCAGTTCTGTCAAAAAGAGATAGAAGGTCATTAAATATAGCAGTGCCTTCCTCAAAACCATGAGGTAATTTAAAAATCCGCAAACCCTGAGGTACTTGTTTTAATTCAAGGGAGCGTTCTAAAAACGCGTTGCCCATTTGAAGGGATTTAAAAGCTTTTAATGTCTTTTCAAATTCAGTCAACTGTGAATTGAGGGACCCCATGTCCCTAGAAGCTACCACATTGTTTTTCAATAAAGGAGGTAACAAAAATTGTTTCAAATCCATAGAACAAGTAGAAGGAATGTAAAATGCCCATTGTTGGTAGCACCATTACGTTCTTCTCTGTGATTACTTGTGGGATTTGTATTTGGAACCACTGCAACACCATTCCCAGAAGTCGTCAAGTTTCTAATGGGCATTGTAGATCGTTGCCTATCAACGGTTCTTTGTCTATGAATACTTGTATTAGGAGTAGAGTGTAATGTTAGTAACTGTTCCTGTGTGTCAGTAATCAGAATTTCTTCATCATTGCCCTGATTATTGCGTTGTTCGTGTAATGCCTGAATGAGCTTGTTAGTAATTTCTAAATGCTCCTGAAGTAAACGCTGCATTTTCACACTACAGAATGCACTAAATCAGTTAAACAACTGTTCAATGTAAGCCCACTACCAACCAACAGGTGATTAAGGCTGTCACGTAAAAATTGTAAAGTAGCAGCTCACTACCTGACAATTTGTTGAAATTACTTTAAACAAAACACACAATGATACTACTCTCGATAAGACAAGTATCAAATTCCAAGTAGAGTTTATTTGCACTACATGAATTAAAACAACAACTTAGTAGAACCCTGTAATCATTGAGGACGTTCTCTTCCTTTTAGTCTGACAATGAAACAACAATCCAAGGCTGAGAGCAGAATGCCGTAAATGGTAAAATAATAACAATCCAAGGCAGGCTGAACCAACAATTTACTGTTCAAAAATTATGTAGCAGTCTGTTGCAGTCGCTACGTAACAATGTGTTACAATAGCTTGAAAACACAAGATAATACGAGACTAGGTAGAACAAGTGTCAGGTTTCTAATATAAGTTGTTCTCAATACAAAAGTTAAAGCAGCGACTTGTTAGAAACCTATAAATGATACAAACATTCTCTTCCTTAAAGTCTATCAGTGAAAAAACAGCCAAGGGATAAATGCTAATTGCCGTGAATAGTAGAACGGAAGAATTCCACAGCAGGCTAACCCAACAGTTCACTGTCCAAAAAAAATATACGTAGCAGCATGTTGCAGTCAGTGTAAAGAAACACGGGATGACAAAAGTCTTCAATTGTGACAATAAAAAACTTCTAGTGAGAGTCAGTCTCAGTATAAAAAATGAGACTGATGACTTGAAACTTGAGGCTTAATATAACCCGTAGTATGTAAAAAATCCTTTTCTTGTAGATCTGCTAATAACGTAACAATCCAGGGCTCAAACAGGCTGCTGTGAAAAGCAGAATGAGTTAAAATCAGAGCAAAACAGACCAGTAAGCTAAAAAATCAGCAAACCTTGAGTCCTTGAATTGAATTAATACAATAATTACACATATTTTAACTAACTGTATTCTATTTTATCTACACACTACCTTTTAGAGTTTAATTTAGAACATTCAACATTTTACATTTTACATTTTATATATTTTCATATCTACATCACCGAGAGCACTTTTAAATATTATATTTATATTTATAGCTGGTTTTTATATCTATTATTGGTCACTACAATTTTTGTCTACACAAGTCTTGCTCAAATAATATTGAATTGTTCATTTTACCTTTAAGATTATGATTACTGACTTTTTAACTATCAGTTAATTGACTGATTGATTGTTAATTGAATTTTGAATGCAGTATATAAGGGATGGCAAAGCAATGTATTTTGTACTCTGATGATGCCCCATTTGAGCGGGTGAAAGCGCTTAGTATTTTGGATTGTGAAGCATTTTGTCCTTTTTCCGTTTGTGGTCTGGTTTACGTTTATTAAAGGTTTTGTGAAGATTTCCAGGACTCAAGGTTTGCTGATTTTTTAGCTTACTGGTCTGTTTTGACACCTTGACTGTGCCATCTCTTGGGTACAGCTGAACACAAGTCACAGGTCTATATAACAGTTACTGCATGTGCCACATACCTGATAGGTCTGAGGGGTGTATACAGGTGAGTGCATGGTGGCTGATGTCAGCATCCCTTCTACAGTGGACAACGGTAAGAGTACTGGGTGGTACACACCACATGTTTGTGTATAACACACACAGAGGCTTTGGTGTTGATGCAATACACAGAGAATACTGTACACATGGATGTATGTACTTTTGCAGGGAACCCATTTTAGCCTATGTAATTCCACCAAGACAGAATAGGCACAACATCACATTGGGAAATAATCAGTCTGCTAGTTTAATGTCATTGATGATGGTACTGGCAGGGTATATTTCCCCTTCCCCAATGTAGTGCAATCCTCGACTTGGTAAACATAGGTGTGCTGGTGTGGGTGGCACAGCCCTACCCTTTGGAGGGTGTGGGGTGGTGTAGAACCACAGATAGTGTGATTGACAACTACTTAACCTGTTAACATAAACTGTACAGTATTACAGCCGACTAAGTGGGGGCATACACACAATAACCGCAGTGATGGTGGCTGTGTCCACAAGATCCACACCCAGCTATATAAGGTTCTTATCAGATAGTTGAACTTCTGCAAGTTCAAACCTCATATGGTTGAGACCATAAGTTCGAATTTGCAGAGGTTCGAGAGTTTCAACAGAAATCTCCATAAGGAGAGGTTTGCATTTTGTTCAATGTGGTGCGATCTTGAAGTTGGTATATTTAAGTAGCAGGGGGTGTGGGGGTTGCAGCTCCCCATATGGGAGGTGTAGGGGGCTTGCCCCCTCATTTACAACAGTTTATTTTGTTTTGTTTTCTTTTTTTTTTTTGTTTGTTTATCCATGGTCGAAGTTTTTTAACTTCAAACAGGATGGTTCGAACATTCCATGTTTGAAGTTATTATACTTTGACTATGTGATATAGACCCCCTATATATATATATATACATATATATATATATATATATATATACATATATATATATATATATATATATATATATATATATATATATATATATATACCAACCCCAGTATCACTTTACAGCTATACAGTAGGGAAGAGGGCATTTACACAATCTACTACTAGTTTTGATGGAATGAATTTCCACAAGATGATACCTTTGAAATGTTAGCATTTGCCAGTCAGTTCTCAGACAGATGACCTCCTGGGACAACATTTTCCGCAAACTGAAGTAGATCCCTTCACATACACACACACATTCTTACTTGGCAACACTGACAGTAGAACCCCTACCTAGGTACTTATTGCTACTAATGTGTGTGGCCTTAATTGCACACACCACACAGCTTTTAGAATGAGGTGTGTCTCAGGTTACTTGTTAAGTGAAAAACATCACCAGGCCTTGCACAGTATGGTAATGGGGGATGTACTGGTTGTTTTTGAACAATGCATAGTGTGACATACTGTCATATACACATTGACAAACACATAATAGTCATAGACACATCTGAGAGACCTGGGTTTATCAGTGTTAACTACCTTGTCAGTGAGTCCATTCTGTTACAGATAAGTTGCACACAGCACATGCATCATTGGGCTGGATAGTGTAATCAGTTACCTGTATGTTTGATGGTGACACTGGTCTCCATATAGTGGACCTTGGGACATGTACTGGGGATACCATGGTATAAAGACAGTGTACCCAGCACCCACACCCCACATTGGATATTGTACTCACTGAAACCCATGATAATACTCTGAAATACCCACAATCACACATTGACCAGGACTACAATACAACCCCTTGTCTAACTCAAGAGTGCTACTACAGGGATATGCATCTATTGCACATGCCCCAGGGATAGTAGGGTGATGCTTTGTCATGGCTCTCCTATGGTCAGCAACATCACTATCCCTTATACTGTATGGCAAGGTGTATTGTATTAGGAGAATGTGGCCTCAGAATGCTGTATCCTGCAAATATACACACTTGCACGCATACACACACTTGCCAAGACTCAGAGGGTAACCCATGCCTATCTACCCATTTGTACAACAGTGTTGTGCTGGTACTGCAAGCTCCAGGTAGCCCATAGGGTGAAGAGTGTAACAAAGTACATGTAATGTCCAATACAGCAGCGACCATATCCAGCTATGGCAATGGGGGGTGTAGTGGGTGAGAAGGCCCTCAGGGTATTATCAACTACAGGTTCACAAACACACAGACACTGTTATTCTCAGTAATGCACACTGATGCATTTGTCAGCACTGGGGTCCATAGGTGCAGGTGTTTCTAGGTGTGTACAAGGATATTGTCCATGGAGAGATGAGAAGAGTAGGGGATGTGGGTACAGTGGTATCATGCCACCTTCCATGTGTCAGCAGACCATCTATCAACTGATGCCACGTGAGTGATCCTCAGGGTCAGAGTTAAATGCAACATCCAATCATCTGGTTGCCTCTTGCAAAGGGCCAGTGAGGTGCTCCAATTGACATGTATGCAACATATATTACATAACATGGTCAGTGTCTGTCTTGGAGACCTGTACCCAAGCATGTTCTGTTGACTGTGGTAGTGTAGTTGAGGTATCCATGGCATGTGGTGCATACAGGGTGGGGTTTCCTAGCTGTGGCATTCATAACACAGGTGGGCAGACATGTCAGGGTCAGTCAAACATAGATTGCCTGTAAGCAGCCAAGTTGGATACCTGACATCTGCACATCTGTACAGAGGACAGACAGACATCAGCTAGCCAACTGGTTATGCATTAGGGTGAATGTTTTGACAGATAGACATCTGACACTGATATGTATGCCATTACTACATGGCAGCAGCCCTCAATGACATGTCCTATGCACACAGTAGTCTACAGTTAATATCCACATGTCAGATCAATATCCAGTAGCAAATACTTAACGACACACAGCTCACACACCAAGAACATGATAGTCAGGACTCAAGAGTCCATCTTTGCATGCAGGGCTGTTTGGTTCCAGTACTAAAATCTGCAATCTACTCTTACTTGGGAAAGCACTGTTAATAGTAGTAATGTAATGATACACTACATGCCAGTGTGAATGCATGTAACCTGGGATACTACCCATGTATGAAACACATTTAAATGGAAAAGAGTGTTGTACAATCCATATATACTCAGGTGACCCAGACAGTAGACTCACACCCCTTCCTACTGTAGTGACAGCACATAGAAGCATGTTATGTACATGGAATTAAATACATTTATTAAAGATGTCATTACCCTGCTATTTTATCAGACTGGAATGTGATCACTGGTTACCAGGGCTGAGCCATGCTTAGCAGGTTTCAGCACTGCTGCAATATAAACGCTAAGCAGATTTTCACACTGGTAAGTGAAGCCTACATGGTGTAAGTGCCTTTTCGTTTAACCATACGTTAGCATGGATTACTGTCAGGCAAACCCGTGCAAACTCATTTAAAGCTGCTCAAATCAGCCTTAACAACTCTGATAACAATAGTCCTTGTTCTGTCTAGTTACAAAATATACAGCCCTTGCAGGTCTTAAGCCCAGGACCTTGTACACTACAGTCAGAGCAGTTAACTACTACACCATCACAGCTATGAAGACATTTGTTGTTTTTTCCAATATATCTGTCAGGACACATATGAACAGTAGTGAACAACTGCTTTGACTTCTACAATTGTATAGTACTTGTTAGTGAAAATATTGTTGAATCAGTATGTTATATCTATATAAACACATATCAGATAAATATGATGGGATACGTCTGGGAAGGTAAATACAACACTCATGTTTACACATAAGGTTATGGATATATATATATATATATATATATATATATATATATATATATATGTAGATATATGTATACATGTACATACACATATATATTTATATATGTATTTATATACATCTGTATATTGCTTTATATATATTCATATATAGATCTATCTGTATATATATATATATATATATATATATATATATATATATATACACACACACACACATATATATATATATATATATATATATATGTGTGTATATATGTATATATATATATATATATATATATATATGTATATATATATATATATATATATATATATGTGTGTGTGTGTGTGTGTGTGTGTATATATATATATATATATATATATATATATATATATATATATATATATATATATCTACATATATGTATAACATATATCCATAACATGTAGTGGAGTCATACCTCAGCACCTGTAGTCACAACCTCTTAGTGCAATGTGATGTCATGTAAGTATTGCAGGTATACATGTAGAATGTTGCTACAGTAACAGGGGTTGTCTTAACAGAAATATTGTGTGGGAAGTCACATCTGATACTGACATGTAGGCCATCAGTTAATGACAGACATCATAAGATCATCATAGTGCAGTACCACACAAATCACAGTAATGATCCTGTGGAATACAGCAGAGATATGACCAATAAATGTGGACAGTCTGACACACTCTGGTCAGTCCAGTGATATACAGAGAACTCCTTACTGCAAGATGTGTGGACCAAACCTGACAAGTGGATGTTTACAGTCATGCAAATGGGGATATCATGAAAATACTGAATAGATAAGCTCCCACAGTTTATGCATTCACACATTCCTGTCTGTCCTGACACATAATAACCAGAGGAACAGAGGTCACAAGCCTACATACTACCCACTAGCTGGTGACATACATCTGTACAGCATCCCACTGCTTTGTCAGAAATACACAACAGTTATGGTGGCCCAGCAACAGTACATCTGACAAATATCTTGACATAACATCACACTGGGCAAATACACTGAGCTGCTAGGCATGTCACAAAGCACTGTGCAAACTACAGGCAGACTGCCACAACACTGGCCTACATTTCTTATGGGGGAATACACATGTACTTGCAAATATAGCAGGCTCTACAGGCATGTAACAGCACAGAGTAACAGACACCTGTGTGAAAGTGCATACCCACAACCAATCTGGACATAGCCAGTCACATATGGTAAGCGTAATTAATATTACAGTATATGGTCTGTGTGAACAACACCATCCTCATGTGTGCCACTCACACACTAACCCTACATATACTGGGCCAATACACAGTCTATTTCAATGCCTGACTGTGGTATGGGACATGTCATGGTCTGGCCCTACAAACACTGGAGCAGCATGCAACAACAAATAGAAGAGGAAAAAGAACAATGACATCTACCATAGTCTGTACACAGGCCAAGGTACATATTCACAATAAACACTCTTATAACAATCACCATAAATACACATACCTCACTACAGTACACACTACAACAAAATGTGCCGGTTTTATCATAAGGCCTACTATACATAACATGTCTAGCAGTCTGATATCTCACTGGCTTGTTATTAGGTATGATGTCAGTAAATAATGATGTATTTGAACATATGCACCTCTTACTGCATGATATATGTACAAAGGTTGACAGACTTATGGTTGGAGGCACAAACACAAGGCCAATATTAACATGTTGCTGAGATAAACTCATACATTTACTCGTGTAACAGGGTTTGTTGTGACATATGTCTTCCGAGGGATATGAAGTCAGCAACTCACATGGATGTCACCATTTACTGACTGCAATCATCAGAGTATGCTACTGCATTTCTAAAGATAGGAAATGTGTGAGTAACACAACACATGTAAGACTCCAAACTCTGGCCAACCTGCAGATAGCCCTGCAGTTGAGAGTTTCCTCAACCACATAACACTGTCATGCCAGATATTAAATCATTTAGAACAGCCATATCCGACAAACCCTGTTAAATCAACATTACTTCAAATGTAGAAGAACAATACTTACATTCTGTCCCCATGTCTGGAACATCCCCCTCCTGTCTGTTGGCCTGTTTCCACAGTGTATGTTGTAAGAGGTATATCCAACTACCCTCTGTGATGCTGTTTGTCAAACACCCACATGAAGTCCTGCTCACAGTGAAGGAAAAGGGCAAACACCCACATGAAGTGCTTAGTTATAGGAGCGTGTTTCCATGCAATTGGCTAAAGGAATAATACCACAGCTGTTCCACATGCAATTAGCAAGTGGGGGACTGTAATTCATACACAGGCCATCAGATGATCATGAGCATCACTTACAAAACTCAAGCTGCTGCCTAAGCAAAGCAGATGTACTTTTCCACATCCACAAGACAGGGAGTGAGAGAGAAAGAGACACACAGACAAAGTAAGAAAGGAAGGGAGTAGGAGAGTAAGAACCAAGCATGTTTGTGTATGATCCATGGGTGGAGAGTGGTATCTGGGCATTATAATGGTTGCCTATATTGTGTACTAATCCATACTGTCACATGGTAATTGCACATGGCTGTACACATTTATGGCTGAGGATTGTCAACAACAATCTCTACAATGTTTGGGAAATGTTGGCCTTGTAATGTTGACAATGAGACATGTAGCTCCTCAATATAATGATGTACCAAAACTCACACTGCAATGGATCCTTTCATTACACAATCACCCCAACACCCACACAGAGCACTGATGACACATCCACAAACTTACCAGTACTGATTTTCAAACCGCTACCTGACTATGTATTGCTATTACATTGTTATGCAGTTATTGCATGCACCACAGAGCATACATGCTGAAGAGTTGTCCAAAGGTATCTTTGAAGGTAAGTGACATTAGCAACAATGATAAAAAAGGGATAAGGAAAGCATGTAACTGTCCACAAAAACAGGTGTCAAGGTAGACATACCCACACTCTCTCAGGGTACACATTATCACAGTTGGCAAGGTCAGGATTAGAACTCCTACCTAACTACTTTGCTATACTACAGTATCACACAGTTAGCACATGCGCCACCGAGCTTATCAGGCTGGTATATGGCCAAAGGGTTATTTCAAGGTGACTGACATCAGCAGGCATGTTACAGTAGGGCAATGGGAGATGTAATGAGTGTGAATGGCTTCAAAATCATTAATCTCCACACACACACACACACACACACATACACACACACACACACACACACACACACACACACACACACACACACACACACACACACACACACACACACACACACACATACACACACACACACATGTTTGCCAGCACTGAGATGCATGGCTTCATTGCTTCACATGTGTGTAGTAGTTGACTGTGCCTGAAGGCTGTACAAGGCTAGGCAAAGGGAATACTTTGGCATTAGGCCACATGACAGTGGTCTCCAGTGTGGCTCAGGAGTGTAGTCCCTGGATTGGCCCACACAGGTGGGTATTGTATTCACCATCCACTCATCTGGGTTACTATTGTGGGTGGCCAGTGCTGTGCAATGCTTACCATGTATGTGATCTATATTCCATAATGTGGACAGTGTCTGGGTTGTGCACATGTCCCACATGCATGTTCTGTGACATGTGGAAGTGTACTTGAGGTCTCTGGGGGCATGTTGTGTGGACAGACTTTTATCATCTGATGTGGCATTCCTGACCTCATTTGGTGAAACCTGGCTATGGAACTGAGGTCATACCTGCACCTACATTGACAGCATGATACAGGTATTCAGTGGAGTTAGTGGCATCTGTCAGGGCATGTGTATACAGCATGGTATTCCCTTTGTGGGTTACATTTGCAGACTGTACAGTTGTTGCAGGTGCCCAGTGGGGAACATAGCAAAGGACTACTGTACGCATTTATTTGCCTTCTGTAGGGTGGAACAGGGTGCCATGCCTTCTACTTGCTGGATAACACACACTCAGTCAGGAGATGTTACACATCACAGTACATTCTGATGTCAGTGGCAGTGTTGTGGTCAACAGGTATGTAGTCCACTGCAATCACATAGTGGTTACTATCTGTGGGCAATATGCAGGGAACTACCAATATAGTGGTTGTTGCCTAGCCAAGTGTGTTTGTGTATAAGACATGGGTGGAGAGTGTGGTTGGCTATATTGTTCACCAATCCATAATGCCACATATAGGGCTATGGATTGTCTACACCAGCCTCTCTGCTGTTTGACATCTGTTGTCCTTGTAAGGTGGACATTGTGACATATAGTAGGTCTTCAATATAATAATTTAGGAAAACCCACCCCACAATGCATCCTGTCATTACACAATCACAGCAACCTCCACAAAGGATACTGATGACAGGCACACACACACACACACACACACACACACACACACACACACACACAGACACACACACTTACCAGTACTGAGATTCACACCCCTACCTAACTATGTAGTGCTACTACAGTATAGTGCATTTATCGCATGTTCCACAGAGCTTATTGGATGGATGTTATCCCAAGGTACTTATAAGGTGAAGAACATCACCAGCCCTTGTAAATACTGGCATTGGGTGATGTAGTGGGTAAGAGATCCCAAAAATAATTTTACCCTAATCATACATTTATATTTGCCAGGGGTGAGGTTCAATTTATCTAACAACCTTTACAGACCATTATGGTTACACATTTACCACATGTATCACTGACCTGGCATGGTTTAGGCTTCACAACAAGTACTTGTAAGGTGGATGATGTCTGCAGGACTGCTAAAGTCAGGGTCTGAGATGTGTACTGGCTGGAAATGGGGCCAAAATCTTTGAGGTACACACATACATATGTACACACACAAACACTTGCCACAGATGAGATTCAAACCTGTAGCTGTGTAGTTCCTACAACAACATTGTTCCATATTTATGGCATGCACCACAGAGCTTATAGAGCTAGTGCTTCTCCAAAGGTATATTTCAAAGTAGATGACATCAGCAGGCTTGCTAATGTAGGGCAATGGGAGGTGTAGTGACTGTGAATGGCCTCAAAAGCATTACTATACACACACACACACACACACACACACACACACACACACACACACACACACACACACACACACACACACACACACACACACAGTTGCCATGTCTGGGATTAGAACTCCTACCTAACTAGGTATGTTATACTATAGTATTAGACAGTTATCACATGCACCACAGAGCTTACAGGGCTGAACCTTGTCCAAGGAGGTATTTCAAGGTGACTGACATCATCAGGCTTGCTAAAGTTGGGCAATTGGAGGTGTAGTGACTATGAATGGCCTCAAAACCATTGATCCCTACAAACATAAACCCACACAGAGTTTCATAGTTGCCATGTCTGGGATTAGAACTCCTACCTAACTAGCATGTTACACTACAGCATTACACAGTTACAGCACATGCCACAGAGCGTACAGGGCTTAGCTTTATCCAATGAGGTATTTCAAGGTGACTGACATCAGCAGGCTTGTTAAAGTAGGGCAATGGGAAGTGCAGTGACTGTGAATGGTCTCAAATTCATTGATCCCTACCCACACAAACAAACACACACACACAGAGTTTCACAGTTGCCATGGCAGGGATTAGAACTCCTACCTAACTAGTATATTACACTATATCATTAGGCAGTTATAGCATGTGCCACAGAGTTTGCAGGGATGAACCTTGTCCCAGGAGGTATTTCAAGGTGATTGACAGCAAGCTTGCTAAAGTAGGGCAATGGGAGGTGTAGTGACTGTGAATGGCCTCAAAACCATTGATCCCTACACACACAAACACACACTCACACAGAGTTTCACAGTTGCCATGTCTGCGATTAGAACTCCTAAGTAACTAGTATGTTATACTGTAGCATTACGCAGTTATCACACATGTCACACAACTTATAAGGCTGAACCTTCTCCAAGGAGGTATTTCAGGGTGACTGACATCAGCAGGCTTGCTAAAGTTGGGCAATGGGAGGTGTAGTGACTGTGAATGGCCTCAGAATCATTGATCCCTACACACACAAACAGAGTTTCACTGTTGCCATGGCATGGATTAGAACTCCTACCTAACTAGAATATTATACTATAGCATTACGCAGTTATTGCACACACCACAGAGCTTATAGGGATGATCCTTGTTCAAAGGGGTATTTCAAGGTGACTGACATCAGCAGGCTAGCTAAACTAAGGTAATGGGGAGTGCAGTGTGTGTGAATGGGCCATAAACCATTCCTCTGGAAACACACACACAACACTCCATCACACACAACTTTACATTTGACAGGACTGGGTATACGACTGCTAGATGAATAATGACTTATACTGTCATGTTACACAGTTATCACAAGCACCACAGACACTATAGTGCCGAGGGCTACCAGAAGCAAATGTCTACAATGATAGGCACTGGCACATCATGTAATATTGAACAATTGCATGTGTGGTGGGTGGGGCAGGCCTCATGATGGGAAGTTCTTTGTCACTGTCTGTCTCTCTCTTCCTCGCATCTCTGTTTGTGTATGTTTGACCTATTATAGTGTGTTGTCCTTGGATATATTTGTGTATTCCTATCCGATGTGTGTGGGAAGCATGAATGGTGTGCAATTTTGTGTATGTGCACAGAAATCTGTGACTGACAGATATGTATACTTTACTGTTGGTTTCATACATGGTCTTCATTTCTCTAAGTGTGGGAGCATGTCCAGTATGACCTTCTGTATTGACTGTGTGAATCCATTACAGGTAGTTTGTACTCGAGTACAGGCATTTGTGTTCTACACCTATAGCTAGCAACCTGTTTCTGCAGGTTATCTGTAGATAGGTTGACAATATGGGGTCACAATGGGCAAAGGATAGTGGGATACTGTAACTAATTGTGTCTGTGCTGCTTTGCTAGTGCTACATGGTTTTGGTGTTAGCAGAGATATTTGGGTTCCTATTGCATGAATGCAGATGCATTTTGTCAAATACATCTTGATCTAACCTAAAAGAATGAAAAGACAAAATTGTGAAGTGACTTTTCAATGTATTCTTTTCCTGGGAAAGAATTCACTTGGCCGCTTTCGTTACTTTGCCATTTTTGGCACTGTAGTGCAATATCGGAGTTGGTATATTTAAGTAGGTGGGTGTGGGGGGCATAGCCCCCCACATTATGTAATGTTTTAAAGTTTTGTTTTTTTTTTTTTATTTTGGAACAGCTGTTCTGAGGTTTCAGTGTTGTAAGCTTTTGCTTACATGGGGTCGATTAATCAATGTTCGCTTTTGTAAGCATGCAATAATATAATATAGACCCAAGATATTCAGACATATGTACTGTTTTACACTGTGATGTATTATGTCATCAACTACTGACAGATATACTTATTTGCTCACAGTAATTTCCTGGGGAATACAAGATGAATGCAGCTGTGTCCAGTATTGTGGTCTGCAGCCTACATTCTGGAGGGGGAGCTGCAGATACTTGTGGATGGGTCTGTGTAAATGGTCCAGCACCTTGGACTGTGGTGACTGAGGATCCCCTGCTTGTATATCTATCGAAATGACAGAATGGCCATATCCTGCTATGGCCATACCTCTCAGTTGTACAGATTCACACAGGTTACCCAGAGGCAGGGCTTATATATCTGGTCAGTTGCCCTTCACATTGTGGTCTACAAGCAGGTTTGTAGCCACCCATTACTTTGTTTGCAGGCAGGGATAGCATGGGCACACATCAGAGTTTTAGACTTCACACAGTCCATGGCGTCCATGCTTCTACACCCTCCCTCTGTTACTCTATCCTCTTCTTAACATTATGCGAGCTATATCTGATAAATATCCCTATAGTTATCCCTTCATCCCAGTGGTATTTAGAGGTTGGTCCACAGTTCATGCAGTAGGACATGGTGGGTATGCTACTGTGATTTGTCGACATGGCCTTACATTTGTGTTCTGTGGACTGTGTTATGTTTTTATTCGGGACTCCATGAGATAACATACATTGGCAGTATGAGTGAGGCACAGGCCTTTGACAGAGGATTGTAGGGCATTTGGTAGTGATGCAGGCCATCTGTAGCAGGCCAGTACATTCTGTCACTCCTACAGTCCCAGGCTGCAAACCACTGGTTTCCTCTGGGATGGCAGAGTATGTTAATGGCAATAGTTACTGTCCTTATTAATCAATTGGTGTGGATGTTGGCAGGGTACTGCTTACAGCTAGGGACATACCTGCATGGGACACCTCTTCAGCATGCTGCATTCTGTGGGTATTCCCATACAGAAGTGGGGATCATACTGCACTCATTCTCAACAGCAGGGATATGACCTGTGATGAACCTGTGGCTGATGGTGGGGTGAACTGAGTGCATGTGTGCTATGGAAGCTTCTTGCAGCTGTCTCACAGATATATGTGGGACATTCCCCTTATGCTGGCTTGTGCAAGGACATCAGCAGTTTCTCAGTACTTCACAACTGTGCCTTTTGTGGTCTGCCAGTGATTGGCCAGACTGCATCAGTATTCTATACTACACAGACAACTAATGTGCTGCTAACCTGTATGTACAACTCCAAAGGTGTGTGCATTTGACAGTTACATTTTATATACTCTGTCTAGGGTACTTCCACTTGTGTACTGTGTGTATGTCTGGGCCCACATTCATGGCATGTCCATCTTTCAGATGGTGACAGATATTACATCCAAACAATGACTATGGATTACTGCTGGACTGGGTCTTGCTAGGATGCATTGTGTTTAGCACTGTAGTTGTCAGAACATGGCCCTCTCATCAACAGTACTGGCCAAAGGTCACCGGGACACAACCCTCCATGCCTGCATGCTGACCACTTCCACACAATATACAACACACAACAACCTAACACACAGAGCCCTGTATATTGTATACATGCAACAATCTATCCTGCTAATTTGGCCAGCTCAGGTAATCTGTGTTCCACTGTTATTAAACCCACACGTACATGTTACTACATTTCTACACAGAATTGTGGGGGTGAGGGCACACCTGACAACTATAAACATTTGCTATGACTGTACTGGTATTTCAAGTAATCTGTTGGGTTCCATTTCAGTCTGCATTCTGACCTATCATGCAGACTAGAGGCATATCAGTGGAGTACAGATCTTAGGTTTTATTGACCTACATTTCAGTTTCAGACTTCTTTCCCTTCAGAACTAACATCCAACTGCTTGACCTGTTGTACTCTGTCTGTGTAGGTCTGGAGGGGGTCTGTTCTCCGTTGCCATCAATCAGAGGCCTTAGCACATCCTTTCTTTGTGGTCATCTACACCTGTTCTGCTGGCTGAGGCTGTTGCTGGGTATGTCAGCATCACTGACACTCATGTGTGTGTCCTATGGACACACATTTGGCCCACCACATGTCCTGCAGTGGGATTTGTCACCTTGTCTAGTACTGCCTACTATGTTGACACCAGTGTTTGTTATGGATTTTATACTGCCCATATAGGTGTTTACTATCTGCTGCCATCCCATTCAGCCACCCAATTCCCTTGCATGCTCACATCTGTACCTTAGATACAAGTAGCAGAACATACTACTCCATTCAGCAATTGATAGGGAGAGTGACTTACCTTGTGGCTGTGCCAGTACTAAGGATGGTGTTGGTGGGCTGACTATGTCGGATGCACATAGTACACTCCCTATACATTGTAAAGCACAGGTAGTGTCATATTTGGCATCCCTTTTACTGTATGTGCAAGACAGAGAGAGGTGTCATTCCCTGGGTTCCTACTATGTCAGTGTATGTGCTATGCATTGCCTCTTTGCCAAAGCCTGGGCATACTGGGCACGCCTCCTTCTGCCTACAGGAGCAGGCTCAGGTTGTTCCTCCTCTGAGTCCGTCTGTGTCTGTGCTGGCCTTGGCAATGGTGGGGGGGCTGTGTGGCCCTGCTCAGTACTGTTCCTGCTGCAGCTGTTTCCACAGGATCATATTGTGTAGCATGGCATATACACTGAAGATATGGGTACATGTAACTGGAGAGTACTACAAGGCTCCACCAGATATGTCCAGGCACCGGAACTGTGACTTGAGCAATCCCAACACACGCCCTATTATGATTCTGGTTTGTGTGTGTGCCTCATTATGGAGTTCTTGTTCAGGTGTGTGTGCATTTCTGATGGATGTCATCAGCCACGGATCCAGTGCATAACCAGCATCCCCCACTAGGCGGCCATATGGGATGTCCCCACTGGCAAATCTCTGGTACAGCTGCATTATATGCCAGATGTGGGAGTCGTGATAGCTTCCAGGGCTGCCAGCACACGCATTCATTATAATGCCCTGGGCATCGCACATGACCTGGTAGTTGATGGAGGGGAAGCCCTTGTGGTTTATGTAGACGCTATCCTGCTCACCAGATGATGCTTTGATGTGTATGTGCGTGCAGTCTATAGCACCCACTACCTCAGGGTATTCTGCTATTTGGTGAAAGAGATGCATATTGCTGGTCAACGCCTCATGGGTGTTGTGGGAATATATGTGCTCACCGGCATGTGCTGACATGGCATCCAGGAACCAGTGGAGTACCCTGAATGCTGATGCCTGTAAGATCCCCATGATATCCCTAGTTGGCCTTTGGAAGGTACCTGTGGCTAGTATTGTTAAGCCTACACATACCTTGGCATCCACTGAGATTGGCTCCCCTCTGTTGGCCCTGTGTGTGAGGCATGGCCGGGACAGCTCAACAATTTGTTGTAGGAGGTCCCTGTCCACCCTATAGCACCCCACTATCTCCAGCTTATGTAGCTCCTGGTAGGTTACCTTGGGTCTGTACACTCTTCTTCTTCTCCTCACTATAGGTTGGTCATCTGCATTTTCATCCTCACCACCCTCAGCCTCTTCCGCATATTGATTTATAAGAGTGATGGCAGCCCCTATCATTTTGTTGGTTTTGTTAGCTAAAATTTCCCTGTTTGTGTACACTGGTGGTGTAGAGTTTGTGGGAAAAAAACAGAGTGAAAGGTGTTTGCATAGTTTATAGTAGTGTGCTGCGCTGGGCTGCTGCCTGTGTAATTGGCTGATTCTGATACATTTCACCTGTCAGCTATGCTAGTTCTCCTTGATTAGCTTCCTACTATTGTTTTCCCTTCCCATTGCCTTCCCGTTTAAGCCCAGAGGTGCGCCACTCATACCCAGTGCTCAGATGTGAACGGAGCTGCTATTTCCTGTTTTTTTTTTTTTTTGTTTTGTTTTGTTTAACACCCGGTGCACAGCATGTACACCCGTTTAGGCAATTTAAACACTGCTAGGCAGCCTCAGACACACTCCCTTCCTTAGCTGTGCTTAGCTAAGGGCAAACATGGGCCACTGTGCTCCAATAAGCTTACAGCAGTCATGACACTCCCCGTCATGAGGTCATCTAGCTCTTAGGCTTAAACCATGGTGTTATTGCACCTACACGGTTGGGTGCAAGCTAGCACTGAGGGAAAATCTGTGATTCAGTATCATTCCCCTCATTTGCATAGAACTGAGTGCTAATGCATGGTTACAAAACTGACACTCAGACTTCCCCCCTTAGCAACCACTATTCCATGGTCTTGTGTTATGCATGTCATTGACTATTATGGCAAAATGATGATTTTGGTTTAAAAGTTTCTTTCCAGCTTTTTTCTTATTTTCGGGCCGATCCCATTTGCGCACCGCTGCTCTACGCTTAAATGGCTGAAATCGGCCAACAAGAGTTATTTTTTATAATTTTGAAACTATTTTCATGCATATGGCCATATATTTGGCCATTGGCATGCCTATCTCTTATAATACATGCTTTTTTACGAGCTGTTTTGTAGTTTGCAGAAATGTATTCAGCTACTAGCTGAATACATTTCTGCAGTCTGCACTATTCCTGCACGGACGCCTGCCTGCTTCCTGGATCGCTAATTCTCCTCATTTGCATGGTTTTCACCAGCAAATGAGGTAATTAGCATAAAGGGGCTGTGTCTGTGCAGGAATAGTGCAGGAGTGCTCATGCACGTCCTGGGAGCTCATTCCTGGATCGCACGGCAGCCATATTACCTGCAGCAGCTCTTGCACTATTCCTGCACACTGTGCAATGCTTGCTGAATCCTGGGGATATTCGTCAACAAGTTTTGAGTTCAGTGGCTGACTTGCTGGTTGTTTTGCTGTTATTAGCTAAGTTGTTTAGACTGCTTAAGTCTACAACTGGCACAAGGTCTATTTTCTTTATGGACACCAAAAACAGCTTGCAATAATATCACTACCCTCGCTGACCTGTGAACCTCCTAGATAGTTCTTTCAATAGAAGATTGGACACCTCATATAATGATTTCTTGACAGCATAGGACCATCAGGCAAACATAGGGATGCTGGGAATGGGTAGACTTTGAAGACCCTCTGGATATTCCTGTCTAATTTTTCCTTTCATTGATAATAGAATCCCAAATCAAGAGATGTAGCAATAGATGGTCCCTAAATGTCTCCACAGTGGGACACTTAAGAAAGCATCAGGATTGTTTCTGCCTACCTGTACATGGACTATAGCCTCCTCTGCATCACTCAAGACCTTTGTTTCTGAGCTAGTGACCCTACTGAAAGTTGCTGTTGGAGTTGTGGCTTCATCCCAGCCACTTCCTGTTGAGGCTTGGTCAAATGGTACAACAAAATCATATGTACTACTGGCTACTCTACATCCTAGAGAAGGTACACCAGGGAAGCTGGAACTTTTCATCTACAGCCTTGAGACTCTTACCTTCCTTTTCTATGTTTTTGGGTTGCTCTTATAGTTCTTTGCTAAATATATATGTGCCTGAAAAGGAAAAGTCTAAAAGAGTCACCTTAGTGTTCCCACCAAAGTCTGTCAACTTGTGCCACAAGCAAATTGCTATGTCA
Source organism: Protopterus annectens (assembly GCF_019279795.1). Lineage (NCBI taxonomy): Eukaryota > Metazoa > Chordata > Ceratodontiformes > Protopteridae > Protopterus > Protopterus annectens. Next base: position 919,174,869 of record NC_056746.1, on the reverse strand, counting down.
GGTGTCTGGCAGCTCCATCAGCAGCTGTATGAGACTGACAATGTTAGTGTCAGATGAAGCTTAGCATATGACATTGTCTTTTAATGGCCCATCAGGCAACACTTCTATGGTCTGGTGCATTTCAACTATTACCCTGCATAAGTTGCTTTAGAATCGATATGACAAATGTGGTGGATGCATTAGCACAAATCCCAAAACCTGTAGAATAATAGGAAATTGACAGTGGAAAAGTCAGAGGTCCATGGTGACAGACCAAAAAAGAAAAAAAAAGACGCTGTTCTCAAGAATCCAGCACTTAGTATCAATGCCAAGACAATCATGAGGTTAAGCACAGTCGGCATTAGTTACATTTATATTAAGTGAAGTATCAATGCCAGAGGCATCAATACCGTGGCATATAGCATCACAATAAGATTTGATGTAAGGATCAGCATCGGGGGGGGGGGGGACAGAATAATCAACTTTGTCATCAACATACCATTGGAAAAATCTGATGCATCAACAATAATATCATGACAGACATAGGGTCTGGAGAGCAATACAGTTGAGAATCCATGCAGCCCACACATGGGGGCATATAGTCTCATACCTAGAGTTCTTAGCATGGACTCTGTCAGCTTGTTATAGCCTTTTCTTTTCTGGGGGGTTGTTTTTCTCCTGCAACTGACTATAGTCTGCCACCTGTGTCTTTCCTCACCCATCAGATCTATCAGGTACTCCTGTATGTCCCCAGTATTACTCTGACCCATGTTCTGAGCTGGTGTGGAGATTGAAGCATCCCAGTACTGCACAATATTACTGCCAACGGGGTTTTGCTTTATGCCTTAACTTCCCATTTCCCCTTGTACTTCCTTATGAATGGATGAGCAGTGGGGTTGTGCTGTATATCTTCTACTTCTGTGTTGAATCAGCCAATGTCTCCCACCTATTCCAATTTTAGGACACACCACAGATATGACCCCAGCTTCCATTAGGGATATAATGCATGGAGCATGTAGGCACTTTCTCAAGCCTCAGGATAAACATGCCTATCTTTTCCCTGCATTGCCTAGGATGCTGAGCCATTAATCAAACCAGAGTCACCTGGGCCACTGTAAGAACTCTATTCCTCTATGACTATCAGCTTGTAATAGAAAATGAATGAAATAGCAGGTGAGAAAGACCATGTGGACAAGACTGGACTAGACTTAGGCAAGGAAGAGGAAGTAATTTCATAATTAAACTCAACCACAGTCAAATCATACCTCTCAACCTCTTAGCACAAGAAATCTGGAGAAAATCTAAAATAATGGATGCACAAAGGCCCAAAAAATAAGGACAGATTTTAAATATTGTTCTTATAAACTTAAAAATTGCTAAAATAACAGGATTTGTATTAGCATGTGTTTTTGTGAAGGATATGAAGTCTAAAACTCAAATATATGTCATTATTTATTGACTTCAATCCTCAGTGATTTGTCAGAAAACCACAAATTTACAAGGAACATACCAAAAATATGAGGTAAAATTCTAGACATTTTGCAGATTCTGGACAGTTGAGAGGTATGACTTAAATGCTACTTCCTACTCTTGAGAGTCACTTTACAGAGCTCTCTACAGATAAGACACTTTTTGACATATGGGTGCTCCCTAGGTAAGAAAGGCATATAGAGGGTCAAACTCCTAAGGTATTTTACTACCACAAGCATGGTAAAGTGTGGAACATGTTTACCACTGTCTTGGTTGATGTGAAAGATGGGTCTAGGTCTGTAACAAGAAAGTCATTTCTGCCAGGAAATCTAGTAGAAAGAGTCTGAAAACACAAACAAAAGTATTAAAGAAAATGAAGAAGAGACATAAATAGTGAGTTTATTCACAAAAAAATGAAAAAGAAAAACATAAATAAATGAAATCTCTTCAAAATATGCAAATACAACTTGAGGTTGTTTTTCTTTACCTAGCTTAAAGAACATTAAAGAAAATCTTTAGAAACTGTGGGGTAAGGAGGATGCTTAACAGCCTGGGAAGAATTTATTGGCTGAGTTATCCTAGTAAGTTTTTCTTTTTTTTTCTTTTTTTTTTTTGTTACAGAGGATGGACCACCTCTTGCCAAATATTCCAGAAATATCTTGACGTATATACTTGGTGTATAATGCATAGAGCATACCATCATTATGACATCACAATCATACCCCTCAACTGTCCAGATTTTTGCAGAATATCCAGATTTTTGCCACATATTTTTGGCCTGTGCCTCATAAAATTTGTGGTTTTCCAGCAACTTACTGATGATTGAAGTCATTAAATAATGAAAGGTGTTTGAGTTTTAGATTTCAAATCCTTCAGAAAATGCATGCTAATACAAAACCTGTTATTCTAGCAACTTTTCAAGTGATCAATCTGCCCCTAATTTGTGGGCCTTTTCCCCCCACCCATTACTGTTGGCTTTGTCCTCCTGATTTCTTGCACTGAGAGATTGAGAGGTATGGTCACAATAGGTTCATAGATTATTACTAGGCAATCAGTCCGATGCACCATTAGGAACCAAGCAAATCCCATTGTTTGTTTCCTCTGATATATTGTTAAGACCCACAGAGCTAGTGTTTTTTGTTTGAGAGAGAGACAGAGAGTTTAGGACTTTTTCAGAAGTAATTATGGGCCTTAATATATAGCCTAGGGTTGAATTTACAGATCAACATCTGGTAAGGCTGGTTTTAAAGAGAGCTAGTGATCTACTTTTCTAATGTGGCATGGGAGGTTGTTCCATATGTAGAGGACACTTTGCAAGGGATAGCTATTTCATCAACAGATTTTGTTCATATCATGATGCAGGACTCTCTCTTTATAGCAGGTGTTGTTGGTAGTTCTGTTTTTGGTAGGTGCAGAATGTTATAGGAGATGGAGTAAAGTAATAGGGCTCTTAGTCATAACTTAAGGAGCTCATAGGCAAGATTTTCTTGGTTTGAAAGCATGGAGGTGCTTCTAGTTGGATGATATGTTTTGAAAAGTGCATGCAAAAGAGTCGTATTCCAGTATGGACCGGATTAGGAATGACTAGAATGGATAATAACTTCTCTGGATCTGTAGGATATGTTTAGCAATTAGTTGGGACAGGTAGAATAATTTCCAAACAGCAGTTGCAACATGGTGGTCAGAATGAGTTTATTATCCATGAATGTGCCTAGATCCCTAATAACTGTATCAGCATTGAAGAGGTATCTATCTTCTATGTGGTTTTTGTGGGGGGAGTTCTTGTTTTCCAGAGAATATTATACTATACTTTTGTAGCACTGACTTGAGCCCATGGTCATGACACCACCACTGCTGTGGTTTAGACCCTTTTGCAGGATATGGCTATTGCTTGGAAAGTTAATGACAGTGACAAACTTATAGAAACCAGGGAACATTATCAGCTGTAGGCACTTAGCTTGGAAATCAGAGAAGTGTCTGTTGAAGAGGCAGGGAGCCAATATGGAGGCCTGTGGGATGTCACTAGTGACAATTCTGTTAGAGGAAACTGCACCTCCAACTCTCAGTGTGTGTGTGTGTGTGTGTGTGTGTGTGTGTGTGTGTGTGTGTGTGTGTGTGTGTGTGTGTGTGTGTGTGTGTGTGTGTGTGTGTGTATGTGTGTGTGTGTGTGTGAGTTTTTCAATAAAGACAGTGCAGGATAGTGTCAAAGGTCTTAGCTAGAGTCAGGTGGGTTCACTGAGTTAGTATTATTCATCAGACAGGTTCTACCCTTTTTAAAGCCAAACTGATATGAGTCGAGGGACTGCAGAGTACAGATCTCAATATTTATGTATTTTGTAACCTGAAAAGATGCTTTCATCTCTGTTTATCTCCCTCCAGATCATGTGAATGTATACATCTTAAAAAGCACACCTATTCTGCACCATTCTCCAGTCTCACCTCCTTAACTAACCACTAAGTAGAACTCTTCTCTTACTCATGTTATGTATAAATATCTTTAAATGACATATTGTAGTCTATTAGCAATAAATAACCCTAATGTTTAGCATCCTGTTCAAAAATATTTTAGCATTCTGCTCAAAAATACATCAACTCAAAAAACACCTGCATATTCAAGCTAAATTCCAATGACCCCAGACATGGTACATCATCTAAACCGGACTATAAGCCACTTTACATTCCATCCTTTCTCCCCCGACAAAGCCATCTCCCCCTTCCCCCATTTCCATTTTTTTTTCCTTCTGGGCTGTACATTGCTTCAGTAGTTGTATGACTTTTATAACATAATGTATGTTTTAACGGTTCTACCTCACATAAACGAAACACCAAAACACCGACAACGCAATCACTGAAACCACATAACCGACAGTACAAAAAAATGAAATTCCACATGCCCGACAACGAAATAACCAACGGTACACAAACACAAAACCTCATACACTTCACACACCACAATCAACAAACAAAACACATTCCCCATCCAAAAACCACATACACAACACAAGCACACCAAAATCCCTACAAACCCACACTAAACCTCACATACACAACTACCTACAACCCTAACCCAAACCCTAACCCTAAGGTCCGTCACTACCGCACACTTACCTGACCGCTCCCTAACCCTAACTCACTTATCCGCTAACCCAAACACAATCACTACCGCACTTACCTGACCCGGCTCCTAACCCTAACTCACTTATCCCGCCCCTAACCCAAACACAATCACTACCACACACTTACCTGACCCGCTCCCTAACCCTAACTCACTTAACCCACCCCTATCCACACTTACCTTACTCGCACCCTAACGTCCGTCACTACCGCATACTTACACAGCCTTTTCCCATTTCGGCATCCTCAGCGTCGGTGCTTTCATCCGTCGGGTCGGTCTTCTGCTTGTCGATCTTCTAGGTCCCGTCGCGTCGGTCTTCTGCGCTGTCGATCTTCTGGGGCTCGCGATTTCCTTGTCGATGTTCCGGCGTGTCATTGAAGTGAGGTAGAACCGTTTTAACACATGTAATCCTTGCATTTGTATCTACTTTTTTATATAAGTTGCCTTTTGCATCTTATTATGATACACTACCTGGGCTGTGCCTGTAATTGGTCCACTTAGATCAGTGCAGTACCTTTGTAAACAAACTTAAATAAACAAATCTCTCAACATTCTTGCATTTTCACCTGTCATCTTTCCCATTATGCTACACTTTTGTTTTCTTGACACATTCTGTTTGACCACGTTGTTTAACACTCTCATTAATACTATAGAGTTTCATCATCCAGTTACCTTCTCTTTCTCTTATCTTTTTTGTGCATAGTATTGCATGCCTGTAGTAAGTTTCTTTTCAACTGTCACCACAGTTTCTTATTTGCTGCATGAGATAAAACATCATTCCCAGAATTCTACAAATTTTCCTGTTTTCTAATATTATTTTCATAGCACTTTCTATTTTCAAATATGGCTCTATTCTACTGGAGCATTTAAAAAGTGAAAACTGTCCTACTTCATCAGCAGAACCATAAACATGCAATGTCTCAGCTCAACAGCATTCCAAAGTGTATACATTCACATTTAAAACAGTTACTTTTATACAAACCACACTGTTAATTACATTTATACTAATGATTTTAATGGTATTCAAAATGGTGTGCACCAAGCTTTTCTTTTTACCAACAAATTATTTTAACTGACAAAGTTGTTTAATATCTCATTTTCATACTGACTTTCATATAATTTACAAGTGACAAAATGTGGACTCAAAAGTGATTGACCATGTCTAATTTAAGATCTCCATGTAAAAATAATCTCATTGTGTCAAAAATAGACTGCTTAACTACTAACACTTTATTAAATTAGCTAAGCTTTTACCCAACAAGACTTTTTCAGACCAAGAATAAAACAATGCTAAAAGCCATCTCTCATAACAATTGTGAACCTCCTGAGTTAAACCTCTGCCAGGAAGCTTGCAGTTCAATCAGATGAGCGATGCTATAGACCTGAGTCTTGGGCAGCTGCAATCAGAGACACCCTCTGTCCTGTGTACCAGTGGCAGTGTGGGGGAGGGGATATCTCAGCTCTAGGAGGAGCAATAGTTACATGACTCATAAATAGAATCACCCTTGGGGTGCTCCTTAGTGTACTACTGAGAAAAATGAACAGCAATTCAGTGTAAGGGTCTGTTCTGGCTGGGATCTTCACAACCGTAGAAGAACTGTTCACAGAAACACTGTACAAGCATGTTAATAGCTGCATAGAGGGAGATGTACCCACTAGGAAGAAGTACAGAACTAACTCAAAAAATAAGCCACCCTGGTGGAATCACAAAATCAATCAGATATATAACAGGAGGAAGAAAATCATGGCAAAAATTAGGAGGTGCAGCACCCAGAAGGATAAAAGCACTCTCATTAAACTAAACAAACAACTCAGAGGATAAATAAAGTCTACCAAAGCCAAATATGAGGTATGTTTGGCCTCCCAGGCCAAGAACAACCACAAAGCATTCTTTAGCTATGTCTGCAACCTCAAAGGCAAAACACAATTGCATGCAGAGCCCATTGTAAATGGAGCCACCTATACTGAGCCAGAAGATATAGCAAACCTCCTCACTGATAAATTCAGCTCCAACTTTACTCTTCTATCCCCATCAACCTTCCATCAGGAAATATCATCAAATATAACTCTCCCTATGACCATGAAAACTGCATCATTGGGCCCAGCCAGTATCCAGGATGCCTTCTAAATCGTATGAAACATGACCTATCAGGACCTCTGGAATTACTATTTAACTGTAGCCTCCACACAGGCTTTGTGCCTCATGAATGGAGAAAGGCAACAGTCATCCCTCTGCAAAAAAGTGGGCCATCTACAGACCCTGGAAACTAACGACTCATAAGTCTCACTAGTCTTATATGTAAAGTCATGGAAATAATTATCATGGATATAATCAACAGAGATATAGTAAACCTCCAGACACTGGACCCAGCCCAGTTTGGTTTTGTAAAGGGCATCTCATGCATACTCAACCTGGTGGACTTCTTTGAGAAGGTCACCAAAGCAATGGATGAGGGTAAAATCATTCACACTGCTTACCTTGACCTGGCCAAGGCATTTGACACAATACCTCACTCAGGCATTGTTGACAAACTCAAGAGGTTAGGTACAAGCCCATATGTCACCTGGTGGATAGCCATCTGGCTCACAAACAGGACCCAGGAAGTTAGAACTGGGGAGTCCACCTCTACAAAGAGGCCAGTCACAAGTGGAGTCCCTCAGGGATCAGTCCTTGGACTGCTCCTTTTTGGCATTTTCTTCTCAGAAATCAAGGCCAATGTCAGTGGTCTCTGGCTGACTAAATTTGCAGATGATTGCAAATTAGGAGCTGTCATTGTATCTCACACTGACACAAATGTTCTCCAGGAGGGGTTGACACAGACAAATGACTGGTGTCAGAGCCACGGACTAAAACTAAATGCCAAGAAATGCATAATAGTATCCTTTGGGAAGTCATCCATCCCTGGTAACTATCATATTGGCAACATACCCTTTATATTTGACCCAGTAATCAGGGATTTAGGGACACACATGGATAGTAATCTAGCCTTTGATCATCACATGTCTACACTGGTGAGGAAATCATTCTATGTTGCACAACTTATAAACAAAGGTGTGGCATCTAAGTCCAAGGAAGTCATTGCTCCACTGTATTCAGCATTCATCAGACCGATCACTGAGTACAATGCCCCCTTTGATATGTACCTAACCAGGCATATCCAACAACTGGAATGTCCACAGAACTTCCTCACTAAAAGAATACAGGGCATAAGTAATATGTCCTATGCAGACTGCCTCAAGGCCCTATCCCTGTATTCTGTCTTCAGGCCTTTGAGGGGAGATCTTTGCCCTCCCTTCCCTCCCTTAGTTTACATTACCAAACCCAGGTTGTACTGCTTGGGCTAAGTACAAATTAGTAAAACAAGAATCACCAACTTGCACTGATAATAGTGATTGCCCAGTTCAACAGATAATTAGAATGATTGTTTGTTTGTTCATTTATTTGCATTTGTTAATCATGATAATACAACTGAGCTAATTATCCCTTTTCAGCACAGTCCTGGGGGGAAAGCTCTATATAAAACAATAAATTTACAAGCAGTAACAATAAAATGAAACATGAAAAGTTGCACTAACATATATGTAAAAATATGTTATTATAGTGTTATACACAAGTTTTTCAGATTTACTCATAAGATCATTATTAATAGTGTTAGAAATCCGGAGAGAATATATGATAGTAAGAAATGGAATAAAGAGAAGATATTGTAAATAAATAAAGTAAAGGAAATGGAGGTTTTTGGAGACTGAAAATTGGATGTTTGGGAAAAGGAGGGATGTGACAAGAAGAAGATATTATTGAAAAGTTTGTAGTAGGTTTAGGGGTTTAGAGGAAGTAAGACTATATAAGGGTGATGAAGATATTACGGAAAAAGTGCTTATTTTATGAAAATCATACTGCAGTTTAGGTTAGTTAATTATGGTTAATAGGGATGTACAGTTACACTTATATCTTAGCTCAGAATCTAATACATGCATAGCATTATGTTATGTAAAGATAATACTGTACTGTCTTTACTGGTAGTAATATAGCAATCAGCAAGGAATTCCCAGTCAGAGTACAGCAAGCTTTCCAGAGTACTGCATGGAGGATATAGAGGATACATACATACATACATACAAATATTTCAAGCACAGGCATTAATGCCCTTCTAGCCTGCCAATATACCAAAACACTTGTTCCCATAATAAGTATCCAGGCTGTTCTTAAAAATATCTTAACTAGTACTTGCTTTAATGTAATTCGGTAGTCTGTTCCATGCATCAGCTGCTCTCTCAGAGGACCAATTAGCACACCTCTCATTCCTCCTTCAATTTATGTCTCCCAAATCTCATATGCTTAGTTTCTGATGTATTTATCAGGACAACATTCTTCTGCAGCATGATGCAGCCCTGCTAACAACTGTGATGATATCATTGCTGGGCATCATGTACACTGTTTATGGCACACACAGGCAGAACAGTATAATGATGTTGCCCGTGTGTAACTACTACATGATGCACTTATAGCTGTAATATCCAAAAGAAAACAAAATGTGGTATCAGAAGGCTAGTGCCCTTTATTAGCAAACAATAACTGCACGTACTTTCATGGACAAGGTGCTTCTTCAAGTAAAATCAAACTAAGACTCATTATATACTCTTTTCTCCTTCATTAAGTAATTAAAACAATTACTTCAATTAAATCATTTACTTGTTATTTCAATGTCACAAAGCTCTCTGTTTTAGGACAGGCTTTATTACAGGCATCATTCAAGCCAAAACTACCTATTGCATTTAACCAAACTATCCATTTATACTGCATCTCTTCAGTTTTGTTTTTATATTGCCTCCCAGAATCTTCAAATTCACTAATTTTAATACCAACCATTTAATAATATGCTGCACCCTATAACCTCGAATGCTTCTTCAAGGCAATTTTCTCATTAAGCTTCTTTATATCATAAGCATGATCCCTAACATGATATTTTAATAATCTATTGGTCTTACCTACATGAAAGCAATTACATAACTGACATTTCCCTAAGTAAACAACATCATTTGATATACAATCATCATAAAAAATGACAGGTATATATTTTTTTCTAACTAATATAAAAAAAGAACCTAATGAATCAATATAGCAGTGATAATTACAGGTCCTGAATTTCTGTGTACCATAACTTTCAGTTATACATAAGTTTATTATATAATGATGCAAGATGAGAAAATGCTGGGTTGCAGCATACTTTTACATTTTTGGTATTACAGTTAGTGAATTTGAATAGTCAGGGAGGAGGTAAAAGAAAAAAAATGAAGAAATGCAGTATAAACAAGAGTTTGGTTAAATACAATGGGTAGTTATATATTTTTTTCCAAAAACCTTTTTATTTTGTTTTCATTATAAACATACACAAATATACATATAACAAATGCAAGAAAACAATAACAAAACTATTTACAATATGTACATTCATCCATGATAAACAATCATTTTATTCATGAGAAGTTATCAGTATTTGTTCAAAAGGTTTTCCAATTTTCGCCATGCTATTTTTTATGAGTAATGTTATGAGTTCTATAACAAATGGTTGGCAGTTCTTTTTTACAAACAACTTTGGATAAATTAATAAATTCTTTAAACATCAAATCTTGTTTATAGGTTCATAGGTTCATATGTTCATAGGTTAGTACTAGGCTATCGGCCCTAGGGACTATACAAGCCTAGCCATAACAATTCCCTGGCTATTTCTTCCCACAGTATTTATTTCCCTGGACCCCTGTCTAGCAGGCGACTGACATGATCCCTGGGGTGAATTTCTTATCTCCCATCCAATCACCAAGGTTCCTTTTGAAGAGGGCCAAAGAGGCTCTCTGCTTGACATGTATGGGCAGTCTATTTCAGAGTCTGGGGAGTCTCTGGGTCAAGAACTTATCCCTCAGCATGTTTTGTTCATTGTGATGACAAGGTTTAGATCCCTGGAGTGTGTGTCTCTGAGGGATTGAGATTTCTTTAGGTGTAGCATGTCCAATAGCTCTGGGTTTGACATGGCCTTGTATGTTAAGCAGAGATCACCTCTGAGTAGACGATATGCAACAGAGTATAGGTGGAGTTTTTTTAGATGGTCAGCATAGGGCATCTGTTTAGGCCTGTGATTCTTTTAGTGAGGGATTTCTGTGGTCTTTCCAGTTGTTGCAGCTGTCTTGAGTGGCACATACCAAACAGGGCATTGTATTCTATAATGGGTCTAATGAGGGATGAGTACGTTGGACAATGACCTCCTTTTTTCTGGATGAAAAGCCCTTAGTGATGAGGTATCCCACATAGAAGGATTTCCTGACTGTTGTGGCGATGTAGTTATCTAAGGTGAGACCACTGTCCACCTGTGTCCCAAGTCTCTTATCACACTTTTGGTATTTAGTGTACTGCCACCTATGTGGTAATTCATGGGTACATGGTTTTCCCCAAAGGGGATAACTATACACTTCTTGGCAATGAGCATGATCCCATGGCTCTGGCACCAAGCATCTATTTCTGTAAGGCCCTTTTGTAGAATATCCACATCATTTGGGGATTCAATAATGGCTCCCAGTTTGCAGTCATCTGCGAACTTTGTTAGCCAGAGTCCCTTAGTGTTGGCCTGTACTCCAGAGAAGTAGATGCCAAACAAGAGCAGTCCCAGGACTGAACCTTGAGATACTCCACTTGCCACTTGTCTGGAGCTGGATTTGGAGTCGGCTACTTTTACAGTGTGGGTTTTCCAGTTCAAAGTATTAACTTTTCTGGCAATTGCAAGAACTGACCAGAGTAACTAAATCTGAGACTTAGGTATTACATTATGTATAAAAACATTGAATAGGATTAGTGAGTTAGAAATATGACAAGTTATCAGACCATAAAGCCTTTACAAAATATCTGAAGTCTTTCCAGTATTGAACATGTCTATATTCGATGAACATGTGAACCCAGTTGACCTCTAGTAATTCATCATATTTCCAACATTTACGTTCACTGTTTTTGAGTATAAGATTTATTTTATGTGGAGTATAGAAACTCCTATTCATAAATTTCCATGCATACAATCTTCAATATAATGAAGAAGAGGTACCATACATAGATTTCAATAACAGTTTTTGGATTCAACAGGTATTTGCTCTCCATTAATCTTTACATAGTAATTTCAAAAATTTGAGTCAAACTTTAGAGTGTCTTCTCTTACTATCTTATAGATAGGTGAGATACTTAATTTTTGATCATCTGTCTTTTCAAGACACCTAATAAAAACTGGATCAAACTAGGTATACATTCAGTCTCTAGGTTGATTGATACTCTCATTTTGTTTTTTATAAACTGCTGTAATGAGTGTATAAACAACCGTCCTGAATATTATCAAAACTACATAGAAGAGAGTTTAGTGGTTTAATACTCTTATTTTCAATAAACTGATGCCAGAATATCAAGTTATTTTCCTTTAATTTTTACATTGCATTGATGCTGACAGAATCTAGGCAATCAGGGGAGTATGCTATAGGGAGTATAAGAAATAGGAATTGTTTAATGTTGTAATTACAATTATATTTTTAAAGTTATTAAATATTTGATTAATGCCATAAGAAAAATGATCAAACTTCTTATTAAATAAACAAAATTCATGTAAAAGCCAATGAACTCTACTTATTCCATATTGTTCCTTAAAATGATTTTCTATACTTCTGGCATCAGTTATATGAATCTCATGTATTATTTTCCAGCCAGATATATAGGTAGGTGAAATCCAATGTAATATTACATTAATTATAACTGATTTGGAATAAAGATCTAAGCTAGGGAATGCTATCCAATTACTGTTCCAAGCTCTAATGTGCCATTTATATGCAATCCTAGGTTTTAAGGGGAACCATAAACATTTAAGTAGCATGGAATCTAATTTTTAAATACGTTTTTGGGAGGGGATAGTATCAATGACCGTATATAAAACAAAATGTTTGGTAACATTATCATTTTAATTAAAGAGAGCCTATCCTCTATTGTGAAGAACATTTTATTCCATCTTTTGATTAGTTCACTAATGGTGGTTATTAAATTATTGTAGTTTAGTTTAACAGACTCTTTCCATGCACTCTTTATACTGACACCCAAATACTCTAATACATCATTCTACCAATTAAGCAAGCTATTCTCTCTTAGGTTTTTGTTGATCTTTTTGTTAATTAGTAATGTTTTGGATTTATTATGATTATGGAAAGAACCATCAATATTGCCCAACGCTGACAACATATCATCAGCAAATAATTGTAACATAGGATAATAGACCTTATTAACTTGAAAGCCTTTTATATTTTGCTTGTTTCTGATATATGAAGCAAAAGGTTCCATTGAAAGAGCAAACGATAATGGTGACAAAGGACAACCTTGTCTAGTTCCCTTAAGGATTTCTAGTGGTGAGGATAGACATAATCCGATTTTCACATAAGCTTGTGCCCCAGTATAAATGTTCATTAATAAGTTGACAGAATCTGAGGAGAATTCAAAACCAATCAGAATTCTTTGTAGATAAGACCAACTAATAGAATCAAAAGCCTTTTCTATGTCTAGGCTGATAATAGTTGTTTTTTGTATATGCATGCTATGTCTATTAATAATAGTAATTTAATAATGTTATCTTGCACTTTTCTATGAAGAATGAACCCTGTCTGATCATTATGTATTAGATTAGGTAATATTTTCTTTATCCTATTAACTAATATTGTCATGAAAAATTTATAATCAGTTTTTAGTAACAAAACTGGCCTATATGAATAACAAAATTTGGGGTCCATACCTTGTTTTAAAATGGGGGAGATAATTGAATATTTCCACGATGGGGGTGTTACACATTTTTGCTTAACCATAGTAAAGGCACTCATCATTTTCTTTATTATATATTCAGGAAAATGTTATATAGTTCAGGAATTATTCCATCTAGTCCTGGAGCTTTATTATCTTTATTAAATTTTTTATTTGCTCTTTCACTTCTGTTTGTGTTATTTGTTTATTTAATATATTTTGTTGCCTTGACACCTTAGTAGTTATATTTTCTTGAATAAAAGTATTTTTTACATTATCTGTCTCCAAAAGTGGTGTGTTATTATTTATATATTTATAGTACTTTCTGAACACTTCTAATATGCCCATTAAGTTAGATGTACTCTTAACTGAACCATCACTTTTATATTTAATCTCATTAATAAGATTTTGATTGTTTATTTTTTTGGATCTTACTGCTATTTTATGTAGATATTTAGGATTTACAGCATAAGATTGTAATTTAAAAATTTTCCAGGTTTATGGCTACCTTATGATTCAGGATGTCTAAATATTTTTGATTTAACTTAGTAATTTTGCTGTGTGCTACTTTGTTATTTGGTTTTGCGTCCATTTTTATCTTGTCTATTTTTTTGTAAGTCTAAAAGTTCTTTGTCCTACTCTCTCCTTTTTTTAAGCTACCAAGGTTTTATTCTACCATATATACAAACTTTAAAGGTGTTTCATAGTATAGTACCAGTCACTTCACCATTATCATTTGTTTCCATAAACATATCTATTTCTTTCATTATCCATTCCCTAAAGTCTTTTAACTTAGTTATGAAAGCAGGAATTCTATGTAGAAATCTTAAATCATCTGTATGTGTAGTTAATGTAAAGTTTTGTAGCATTATGGTCTGAAAGTGGACAAGTCATTATACATACATCACTTATTTTTGAGTATATATTATTTGATACAAAGACCTTATCAATGTTTGTTTGTATACCAAACTGATACAAATATTGAGTACAGAATAAGGAATGATTTTCTCTTAGAAAATGTATATTTTTAAGGTTCAACTGGTTTGTAAAGTCATTTATCTTCTTGGCTTGAGATGTTAGTTTTATTTTACCATTTTTAGAAGTATCATTGCCTGATAATAGGCAGTTAAAATCACCTGGTGCTATAATTTCCCCTTTTGCATTTAAAATAATTAGCTCCAGATATTTGTCAACATATTTAGTACTTAGTCCTGGTATCCATTATGTATTAATCAAAGTATAATACTTCCTACTGATTTCCAAAATAACCATGCTTACCATCCCATCTTTACCTGAAATTGTATCTATAATTCTTGGCATAGTATAAGTATTTTTCCATAGAATAAGAGTGCCCCTTCTCTTAGTCTTAAAACATGAATCAGCCAGAATGCTATAGCCATTAAATGAGCATTTTTGTAGTTTTTTTAATAGATGGGTTTCCTGTAAAAATATGATCTGGGCTTTATGCATTTTGATATACTTAAGCAAACCAGCTCTTTTGACATTATTGTTCAAACCATTAATATTTAATGATAAACATTTATAAGCCATTGACTATAATGTGTATGTTATTACTAACTTAAAGACCTTTCTTTCATGTTGACTTGAAATCTACTGAAAACTTACTTATCATGGATGTATAACGTGTATTAAGCACTACTTTTAAAAACCCAAAACTATTTACAAACACATACATGAAACATAAAATTGCTGACCATCCATCCACCACCTCTCCAACACCAAAAGACACAAATTATCCATCTCTGCTTAGAATATAGTATACAAACAAAAAAGAAAAGCCTTATGAAAGCAACTAAAGAAATCTGAGTCCATGAAATATACATTAAAATGAGAGTGTCCAATATAACTGAAGTTATATTAATATGTTACATATAATAATAGCACCTCTTTAGTAGATATGTCAGAAATACATATCAGATCAAAGTATGTATAAACATTAGAAGCTGAAGGTTAAGAAGATTGTCAATATTTCCAAGACTTTTCAAGAAATATCAGATGTTTTAACCATTTTGACAGTCATCTATCTAACATTTTTCATGTAAGGATATATATATATATATATATATATATATATATATATATATATATATATATATATATAAAACACTTATTACAAAAAAGGCCTCACAGCCCACTGATTAGTTACTAAAGGTTTAGTTATGTAACATAAGTCCGATGTTAATATGCATAATGAGTTTTCTAATGCAGTTCCTAGCTCATTTGATGTCATTTAGTTTCTAAAAGTGTCACTGAATCTGCAGAATGTATGCATCTATAAAAGAACATAGGTATTTTCAAAGGAGTTAAACACTTTTATCAGAAGTAATTATGTACCATTTAAAGTATCTAAGTGAAGGATAACAGAATTTCAAGAGACAAAAATTCTAAATACAGCCATTTAACAAGTTCAAAAGGTCAAGTGATGTCATCACTGTTGTTTCCTCAAGCTGCAGCTTCATAAACTTGTTAAAAAGTATTTAAATAGGCTCATGCAAAACAGAGGTTGTCTCTAGTGAGGTAAAAAGCATTTTTGGCAGGAAATCAAACCCTGAAGCTTTTAGAGTTTACAGAAAGCAAAAAAAAAAAAAGTCAGTGCATGTCATGAATCTCCACAATGAGAACAGTCTCAAAAAACATCAACATCATGAAAAAATCAACCCTTTCATATAAACACAACTATTTAGAAGTTACTACAGCTGCCTCAGATCAGAAATCATCCCTTAACATTTCAGTCATTTACCCACCAATTAACCAGACCAGAGGAAAAAAAAGAACCTAGTATATATATATATATATATATATATATATATATATATATATATATATATATATATAACTTATATTTAGCCATCTATAAAACACCATTAATGCACTGTTTTAATGTTTATATGTGTCTAAACAAAGTCTAAAACATCTAGTTAGAAAGACTAATCAGAAACATATTGTTACCCCACCACTGACCTACTAGAAAAAATGCACTTTGGTTGTTGTTGTTGTTGTCTTTCAGCTTTTCCTGGTTAGGGGTCGCCACAGCGGAACTCCAGTCTGCTAATGATTGGCAGTAGATTTTCACGAATGCCAAGGTGCGAGCTCGACGTTCAACCTTCAACGAAGGCACGCCCATTTACGCATGTCTTTTGAACGCCCACCCAACTGTGGGGAGGACATGCAGACTCCACACAGAAGGCACTTCTCGCATTCCAGCTGAGAATCGAACGAGAGAACCTCTTGCTGTGAGGCAAGAAAACTACTGCTGCACCACCGCGGAAGTAGACTTTGGAATTAAGTTAAATTATATTATTACTGAAGAATTAGAAGACATATATCATTTGTAGTGATTTAAAAGGGAAAAGTATGTAAAGTACTTCTAGTGGGGAAAAGAGAGAAAAGGAATATTAGTAACAAAAAGGAATAGGAAGAAAGAAGAAAAAGAGAGAAAGAAAGAGAATGTTATTTAAATACTAAGTACTATATGCAATTAGAAGAAGTATTTATTTATTTATTTTACATTTGTTAACCGGGGGTGTCTGACTGAGCTGAAAAGGCCCTTTTTCAGCAGAGGTCCGGGGAGAAAAGCTCCACAAAGAAAAATTACAGATACATTTAGTTAGACATGATCAGTATACACACAAATTACAAAAGATATGTTTTTACAGTGGTATGTGGCACATCAACAGTTACAGTGGATAGAACAAACAAAAAAATATTAATTTAAAAATAAAGGTAATTAATAGATTTGTGGTGTACAGCTGAAATTTGGAACATAGGTAGAATACATACATAGTACACAGGTACAGTACATACATTGTAGATTAGCCAGTGTTTGTGAGTAAGACTGAAAACTATTATCAAGTACTCTAGATTTAGTATGTATACATTAATCCACTTTCACTAGCCTGGGGAGCAATCATGGCACTGCCAACTTTGTTTGAGATGTTGCCTGATGAGGTCTTTAAATGAGGCTTTGGATGATGTGTTTTGAATGCTAGTGGGGACAGAGATCCATTGTTAGCCACTGAACTACTATATAGCGCATCTCCAAAGCTATTGTAGCTGTTGGTGACTTCTAGTAGTAGTTTGCTTGATGATCTAAGAGACCTTTTGGCTGAGTGATGTACTAGGTTTTTAAGGGCAGGACACTTATTGGGGAGGTAATAGATAGAATGACAGAGGCAGAGCTGATTGTAAGTTAGGCGGTTGGGCAGTTCAAGCCAGTGGGGCTGTCTCAAAGTAGTACAGTGATGAGTTCTATATGAGCAATTTGCAGCAAAGCGGGCAATTCTGTTATAGCAGGCTTCCATTTTGCTTAGTTCAGTTTTGTTGAGATTAGTCAGAATGGGAGATGCATAGAGTAGGGTGGATAGAAGTTGGGAGCGAGCAATGGCTGATCTTGTGTTGTTGGTAAGAAATGGTTTGATATGGTAGAGTGATCCCAGTTTGGCATGTACTTTTTTAATAGTTAAGTTGAGATGACTATCAAATTTTAGGTGGGAGTCTATGGTTATTCCTAATAGCTTAACCTGTGCCACTGGAGTGATTGGAGTAGCATTTGTGGAGTAGATAGTGAATTGACTGTTATTAGTGTTTTTGTTAGAACTGGTTATAATCATAAGCTGAGTTTTCTTTGGATTGAGGATAAGTTGGGCTTTGGTAAGGTAGTTTTCAACGTCAGAGAATGCTAGTTGAGTTGTTTGCAGGAGGGTGGGAATATTTTGTGCAGCACAAATTATACTAGTGTCATTTGCATACTGAATGATAGATGCATGCTGTATGGAGGTATAGTAGATATAGAAAGAAAAATAGAAAGTTAATAATAAAGATGATTCACATTACCTTACAGTATAAAGATTTTCCAGAATCAAATATATTATGATTCATAAAACAAAGCATTTAACATTAAAAGGAATTTATTCATTTGTCCTTTACTTTCTTAGTTTTGTTTGCTCCTTCCTTCACAGACCATCCATTTTTTGTTGCCTGTCTCTTCAAACTCTGGGATGACCATTCTATTTCTTCTATGTCCGACAGTATTTTCTTCTTTTGGATAAATGCTACTGCTTCTTGTAGGGAATCAAAGATCTTCACTCCTTCTGGCAAGGTGATTTTTATTTTTACAAGAAAAAGAATCTGAGTGTTAATATTGGCTTTTTTCAAGGACTAAATTAGAAAAACACACTCCTTTCTTCTGGATATGACTGTAGAGGTGTAGTCATTGTCAAAATGAATAACATTTTCACCCATCTTGATAGAGGAATTAGTCCAAGCTGATTTCAGCACTAAGTCCTTGTCTTGTGAGGAAAGAAATCTAACTATAATAGACCTGGGGTTAGATTAACTCAGAGACAAAGCTGGATTTGCCAGGGACCAACAAGCCCTCTCAATTCCAAAAGAGAGGGATTCAGGCATGTTTAGTGCTGATGAAAACCACTTATTGAGGAATTGAATCATGTTAGCACCCTCTTCTTTCTCAGGAATTCCATATATTCTTATGTTATTCCACCTTGATCTACTTTCAAGGTCTTCCAGTTTCTCAATCAGCCTGGTGTTTTGTTTCAGAAGAAATTCATTGTGATGTCCATTTTCTGTCACTCTAGTATCCAGGTCAGTTACTGTTTCCTCTAAGGCAAGAATCTGTTCAAATTTTTTTACTATTCCATTTAGAAGTTCCAGTTGTTTACTGCATTCCTGTTTGATAATATTCATTTTATTTTCGAATTTGCCCATTTTTAGTGACAGTTCTTGGATGTTTGTTATTATAAGACGTAGTTCTTTCTTCACTGCACTCTCCTGGTGTGGGCTCTTCGAGTTGCTCATGTTGAGATCTCCAGTAGAAAACTTCTTGACAGGAATAATTAAAAAATTATCTTGACTATGCATTAATTTTTAGAAAATAATAAAGAGTCTATGTTAAGCTATCTTTTAGTATACTTTTAGTTAGAGTTTTCTAAAAATTAAAGTATATTTCCTGTCAGGATATTAAAATCTAAGCAGAGCTATGGATTTCTGCTGCTATCAGACTGGCATCTTGGCCACGCCCTCTGGGTAGTTATAGTTTGAATGATGGCTGTAATATGAAGTCAGTTCTAAAACAGAGGGCTTTGAGATACTGAAATAACAAGAAAATTATTTAATTGAAGTAATTTTTAATTAATTTATTTATTTATTAATGTGAAAACAGTATATAACGAGTCTTATGGTAGTGATTTTAATTGAAAAGTACCTTGTGAGTGAAAGGTCTTGTTGTTGCTGTTTGTTAATAAAATACACCAGCATCTAGATTCCAGTATTTCACTTATCTTTTGCATTTTTGTGGCTTTTTATTGTGAAGTTTGTGCCCCTTTTTCTTCTTGGTTTTATAGTTGTAATATCACTGGGCATTCTGTGCACTGTTTGTGAGCAAGCATAGCAAACAACTATTGTTATCCATTATGTAGCTACTACAAAATACTGCATTAACAACAACTATAATGATAATATCACCCAGCATTGTGTGCACTGTTTGTGAGTAGGCATAGTGAACTACTGACGCTGTCCATGTGTGGCTATTAGATAATACTGCATTAACAATAACTACAGTAGTAATATCACTGGGCATTATGGGCACTGTTTGTGAGTAAGCATAGTGAATTACTGATGCTGTCCATGTGTGGCTATTATAGCAATAACCCACACCTGGGTGTGGGTAATGCTAAATTTACCCACGGTTGCCGTGGTTTGGTCCCAAGGGCGAAGCCCGAGGGACCAAACAAAGCCAACCGTGGGTAAATTTAGCATTACCCACACCCAGAAGTGGGTTATTGCTATTATACCATGACATTATTTAAGAAAAGAAACTATTACTTTTCTTAAATAATGGCATAGTATAATGCCTGTTTACTGCCCTTCCGCAGATGTCTGGCATCGCGGCAGTTCTGATGTACTGCGCCTGAGCAGTACATCAGAGCTGTGGTCAAAAGGAACGGAGAAAGCAAGATCTCAGTTGCTTAAATTTAGTGTGTCGCTAGGATAAATGAGTTTAACATAGCGAGACAGTTTTAAAATAAGCAACGGACATCTCCGCTGCTTATTTTAAAACTGTCTCGCTATGTTAAACTCATTTAACATAGTGAGACACTAAAAAGCAACGGAGATCTTGCTTTCTCCGTTGCTTTAACACTCGCTATGTTAAATGGGTTTAACATAGCGAGACAGCTTTAAAATAAGCAACGGAGATCTCCGTTGCTTATTTTAAAGCTGTATCGCTATGTTTAACCCATTTTACATAGCGAGACAGTGTTTAAACGAGTTATACTAATGGAAAAAAGTCCGGGCGACCGGACCTTTTTCCATTAGTATAACTCGATTTACAACGGGCACGCTGGCCAATCAGCGTGCACGTTTTGGGGGGCTCATGGTATAATAGATAATACTGTATTAACAATAACTCTAGTAGTAATATCACTGGGCATTGTGGGCACTGTACTGATGCTGTCCATGTGTGGCTATTAGATAATACTGCATTAACAATGACTATAGTAATAATATCACTGGGCATTGTGTGCTCCATTTGTGAGTAGCCAAAGTGAACTACTGATGCTGTCCATGTGTGGCTATTAGATAATACTGCATTAACAATAACTATAGTAATAATATTACTGGGCATTGTGTGCACTGTTTGTGAGTAGGCATAGTGAGCTACTGATACTGTCCATGTGTGGCTATTAGATAATACTGCATTAACAATAGCTATAGTAGTAATATCACTGGGCATTGTGTAATTTGTTTATGAGTAGACACAGAGAACTACTGATGCTGCCCATGTGCAGCTGCTACAAAATACTGAATTATTAGCAACTATAGTTATAATATCACTGAGTATTGTGTGTTCTGTCTCTGAGTGGGCATGCATATGCACTACCTGGCTTCATGGCAGAAATATGACACCAATGAGATTGACATGCATAAGCAGAGATTTTGAACCTTAGCTCTGTGGAACCCCAGACTTCCCTAAGCATCCTACAGAGGTTCCGCTGTGTCTTTCTGTCCACGCTAAAAATGAGAACAGATTTTTGTGGGTGTAAGAATTATAATGGTTATGTTGGACTATAATTCCTATGTGGTTTCAACAACTGAGCAACAGTCATCATTTGCAGGCTTCAGGTAATGGTATATTGGATACATATTGATTTATTCATTAATTTGTTAATTCTCTGATGACCTGTTTAATCCAGTGCATGGTCATACGGTATGCAGTTACTATCCTGGCACTTGTGCACATGCCATAGAACCTCACTCTAAGCTGGGTGCCAACCTATTGCAGGATGGACAGACACACAAACACATGCACATACATGTACACGCATTTGCACTCACACACACATGCACATACTAACACATGTGAGCAAACATGCACACACATTCATGCACTCATTCTAACATAGCAAGCACACCTGCAAGTATGTTAGAAGATTAACACTTTAACTATGGCACACATCTGCAATTGGGAAGAAATTGGAACAACCAGGGAAAAGCCATCTGGACACAGGTAGATGTGAGTACTTTACAAAGAAGGTACTCTAGCTGAGAATTAAACTAGAGAAACGTGTTGATTGGCAGCAAGATTAACCACTGTACTACAATTCTGCTGTCTTTTATTAAATAATTTTAGAAATATGAAGCTGTCATAAAATTATTATAAAATTAAATGACCAAAGCAGTGGAATATGCAGGGTTTCTCAACTAAAGCGGATGGCTTCTCTAGGGATTTTAAAATAACAAAAAGGTTGAAATAATTTCTTGTAAATATGATAATAAAAAAGTGGCATTTCAAACAACAATCAAAATTCATACCAAAATAATAGCACTTCTGTTTGGGGGGGGGGTGATTTTACTACCTGCACCCACCATACACCTGTTACTTACATATGTTATCTCTTAGATTGCTACATCTTGGGAAGCTCAGTCTTTAATTGCAGAACACAGGAATCTTACATAAGGGAGGCAGTTATTAAAGTTTCACAGAGTCACAGGTAAGCTTGGTACCAACACTACTGTTATTTATGAGTTGCTATGATGTACAAAAGCGCTGACAGCACCTATGGATATATCACGATCGGTATTGTGTGCCCTGTCTCTTTCTGAGCATGCTCATTTATGTATTGTTGCTGCTTTACTTCTGCATCAATGGTTTCCATGTCCACACATAGGTCTCTGGTGTGCTACATTTCCATTTCTATGCACCAGGAGGGTGAGGGGGATTTGTATGTTTAAATAGTGCTACTTCTGCTATATTGTCACCATCAGTATCGGCACTGCTGCTGATTGATGGGCAGCTGAATCTGCCTAGTTAGTAGCCCTTGCTTTTGCTGTTGTGACACAATCTTCTGCTGAAGGT
This sequence comes from Protopterus annectens, assembly GCF_019279795.1. NCBI lineage: Eukaryota > Metazoa > Chordata > Ceratodontiformes > Protopteridae > Protopterus > Protopterus annectens. Next base: position 919,152,105 of record NC_056746.1, on the reverse strand, counting down.
TCTCAGAACTGTCTAGGTGCTAATACATATACTTAGTTGTCCTGTTGCAAACAGTTCCAGAAACATTGGTACTTTTGATATGTCACAGAATACCTATTCTGCTGTGCCAGGGATTTTACAAATGGTATTTTTGTGCACTTGCCCTGTGTAGTGCATGTCAAGTTTATCAAGTCTTTCCGTGGTAGTTTGTTAACTTTGATTTTAAAGAAATCATCTTATTTTGCAAAGGTGTACTTAACATATTTAATATTTTTTGCTATCTAGTGTCCTTTTTGAGTAACGTATTATCAAAAGCATTCCCTGTTATATCATGTCCAGAAGCTTCTAGTACTAGAAACTTAAACAAAGAAGCATTTTTCAGAGCCATGTTTAACCAGTACATTCATTTGTTTTACATTTCTAATATCTTGATACAGGCTGCTTTATTCTGGAACATAAAGGTATCATAGCCTCACCCATATAAAATGAGCTACTTCTAAACTTAGTTGCATCTACTACTCCCTTAGTGCCACTGCTGGCATACTGCTTTAATGGCAACACTTGTTTGTTAATTATATTAATTAAGTTTTGTATGTCTCTCTACACTGCCAAAAAGTACAGTCATAACACTTTATCATGCCCATAGGCACACTATTCTTTTCAGTCACATGATGACTTTTATTAGTCATAGATGTGAATAATTCTCTTAAATATTTACCTCTCCTATAAAATACATTTGGCTTGTTGTAAGCCAAATCACATTTTTGAAAAAATGCCAGGTATAGTCAAAGTCAATACAGAATAATAATGTACAATGAATGGAGTGACACTTTGTTATTACCAGGAAATGACTTCCTGCTAAATACCTGCACGGCTACAGCTCTGTTGTCCTACATATTCGATGCAGTAAAATCAGCTTTATGCTGGATAGCAGTACATATTTTCAATAGTTTCTGTATCAGAAACATTGTAGCCTCTCTTGTACAAGTCTTTATCTTACAAAATTAAGCTATGTTACATATGCCCCTGTATCTGTTATAATCATAGATACCCCCAAAATCTGGTTCTCAGGGTATTCTTTTTTAACTTACTAGTGTGGCAGTTAGTATTAAAAATGTATTGTTACAGTCAACCACATTGATAAAAAAAAAAAACTAATATCAAACTATGTCAGTAAATCTAAATGTTTTCCGGATAACAGTATAGGAAAAAATAACTGCTAGTTTTTTTTCCTTATCTACTGCTTTATAAAAGAAAAATGTCATGTAATTTATAAAACAAAATTAACTATGTTCTTGAAAATTCATTATCAGCATATAACCAGCAAAATCCCATCAAGGCAGGAATGAGTTTGCCTGTTTTCCTTATAATTGTCTGTGGTGGTACTTTAGAAATGATGAAAAACATTGCCTTCAGAATGCGTATTGTGTAAAAACAAATTCAAACTGTAACAAATTGTACATTCAGTAATTTTCTGAGAGAGATCTGAAAATTCAGTAAGGGTTCGTCAAACCAAATTCAGTCCTAAATCTCTGTATAAAGACTGTTGTTATCCGTTGTCATTATTTTACTTTAATTTATTGTATTCTATTCTATTCTGTTTTTTATCCTATTTTAAATGTGCTAATTCACAAGTGCATTAGTCTAGGGATCTTTTTCAGGCATGACCTGGGCCTTAGTTCAGGAAACATTCAAAGATTAAACAGTTACCCTTACAAGGTGTATACAATGCTGAGTCAGTAAATAAAAGGAGTAAGCAATCTTGGCATGGCTGTGCATGGATGACAAACTTAATCCTATAGTCTTAAAAGTGCAGGAACTAGCAAATGCAATTTGTTTAAGTTTGTTCAAAAAAATTCCCCTGCATCAGTTACAAAGGAAGTAATTACCTAACATACCAGGAAAGCATTCAACACAATGAGAAACTGACTCAGTCAGTATTATTTTTTCCTATATATTAGTGATCCCATACATAACAGACAGATAAGCATATTTACAATTCCGATAAGAACATAAAACTTCTCTACCATTTAAGAATTCATTCACTCTTATATCACTGCTAAGCTTAAATAACAGCAGACTGTTGTGGGGATACATGAAAAAAGAAGGCTGCAAAACACAAACAGAGCAAGAGACTGTTGTCAAGGGAAGTTGCAGCAAAGTCGCAAACCACACAGGTAGATAGAAAGAGCAGAGAAAAAAGTATGGTGATAGATCTACCTAAAAGGAATATAGTTGCACATATATTGGGAAGGTACTGTAGCTGTGGCAGGAAGAAGGTAAATACAAGTGATTACAGGTGACAAAGGAAGTATGGTACACAGCTTGTCCCTTCAACAATTCCTACATTTTATATATACACTATACATTTGTATTTTAAATCATGTCCTTCATTTAACAAGCAAGAATGTATTGTCAACTTGTAAATGATCTTAATAATCCTAAGGTGGCACAGTAAAGTTACTTGAGTACCCATCTGTTCCCTATTTGCAACCACAGGCATCAGTACAGTTTTATCACTAAAGAAAACAGGAAAGATTAACTCTGGGACAAATTACATGACCACAGTACACTGTGGGAAAGGCAGCTACAACTAGCAGCTGCCAAGTTACACCTATGCCTGTGGCTGTTAGATAGGTTGTCATTGACTGCACAGAGGACTGGCTCATGAAGAGAAGCTGGAGAAGGTCACAAGTTCTAAATTGCTGATTGTTGTTCCTTAGTCCAGTTCAACAGCAGTAAGGACAGCCATTGCACAATGGTACCCTATCATTTACATTACTTTATAATTTGCCTCTTTTTCTGTCTGATATCTACTGCCTGTCTATAAGTAAAGTTGCATGAAGTGCAATAATTCATTTTGATGTATAACATGTTAACCCACATTACTTGCTCTGTTTCCAGTTTCATAAAACACACACACTCAGTGCTGCACTTGATCTATCAGGCGGCATTCATTGGCAACTTTTTACTGATTTAAATCAAGAAATCATGCATTTTTTGAAGATTACTGAAAATTCCTAAGGCCAGATTCTGAAAAGTCTGTGTAGGAGTGTGAATTGCCTCTACAGTAATATGAACTGTTTTCCAAGCTGTGAATAACTGCAAATGTGCAAACAGGGTAACAATGTGCTCTATCAAGACACCCCAGGGGCTGGCAGTTGTGCACTGTAGAGTCTCATGAGGACTAGAAGAACATCTTAGCATACAAAGAGCAGTATGCAATTTATCAGTAAACAGCTTTATGTTAAAATGTCCAACTGCCCAAAGCTATGATGAGCAAAACACTGCAAAAATAATAATATATCCCTCTCCAGTGGCATAAAAAGATAAAACCCTGACTATGGCCCAGGTGACCTGAGTTTGCTTAGTAGCTGAGACACCTGCTGAAGCTGGCAGGGGAGGATAGGTATGCCCATCCTGGGTTAGAGGTGGATGGAGCTGGCAACGCAGTGCCTCGCTCCCTCAGAGGAAGGGTGGAGATGCAAATGCTAATCAGAATTAGAAGAAGAATACCTGTCCATCTACTTACTTAATTGAATATACTACTTGAAACTTCAACAAGGTGTCTTTATTCCTCCCACAAGGAGGGCATCAGAGAAAGAGTGTGAGAGAGAGAGAGAGAGACAGAGAGAGAGAGAGAGAGAGAGACTCTCCTTGATCTGCTAGCTTAAATGGTTTTATCTGGACTAAGCCTTTGTACTCTGTTACTGGGATACTGGTTAGGTTATAAAGCATGCTCATCACTGCCTGAATGATGGCCCTCTCTGGGCAGCACTTGCCATGATCCTGGGTGACATTCTTGGGTGAAGGAGTGAATGGGCCATGCCCAGTTAAAGAAGGCTTGCTGGTCAATTGGCATGGAGACATAAATCACATTGAAATAATAACACCATATGTTATGTGGCCCTGTTGCAGTATTAGAGCTGTAATATTAAAAAGATGTGCTGGCATTTGGTGCATGTGTGAGGAACACAATGCACAACACTTGTCCCCAACAGCTGTGGGTGTGACAGGAAAGAAGAAATTATAGAATAAGGATAAGAACAGAGAGTGTGAATGTGATGTAGCAAAGTATGAAAGGAAGTTGTCAGGGTACAGAATGTAACTTTTGTGAGCTGAGACACCATTTTTATATTAAGAAGAAAAAGTATAGTACTGGAAAGTAAAGAAAAATGGGGAGTGGTAACATATGGTAGGTAAGACATCCCAAAGCAGAGAACTGCAGCAAACAGGACAAATAAAAGTGAGCCAGATGGAGACTGGAAGGCAAATTGAGTACAGTAAATGCAAACGATGATGGATACTAGCAATGGCAAAGATCGTGAACCAGGGATTCATTACAATACATTAGTTTGGGATACATGCAGTGATCATGTATTTGTATGGCATAAGTCAGATATGTGAATGGCCAAAAATTACTTCAGCTACATTCATGGTTACATCTGTATATCTACACTGCCATCCAAGCACCCATAAGGTATTTTACTGTGGAAAGTGTTGTTTAATTGCTGCTTGTTGAGGCATAAACTCATAAAAATGAGTGTGGCACACTTACTCTGCAATGCACATGCTGCACTTTTTTTTTTGATGTTTTCATAAACCTTCCATGTAAAAAGTGCTGACTGAAAGCTGTAGTACACTAATGATATATAAACCTCACTGCATCCTACATGTGATTTTTATGTACTTATTAATAAGGTTGCAGCTGGGAACTGTTTGTTTGCCACAATACCATCTGTTTTATGCTAGTAAGGGTTTTGAAAATGTATTGTCTTTACTCTTGGAATAATTCAATGCTACAGTACAAAAACTGACCTGAGAGTAGAGTAGAGTACTTTTGGGGGGGGGATCGACTTATCCTTTTTGCATTCTAGTAACATATATACAAGGGTGTTTCCTGGAATTAATTGACACAGATTATATAGCAATCGATTTGCTTTAGAGCCTATATGAATACATTTGCTTACATTTTCACGAATAGAGGCATTGTAATGGCTCATTTTGGTCTGTGATCACTATCCAAATATTTTTTCGAAGGCATTTAGATAACAGCAATAGAAGTCTGAAATATAATTGCTCATTTAGCTTAAGGCTAGACACTTAATATTTCATTGACGCACTAGCTTCCCTATGTAGTTACAAGCAGCTCAGACAGTGTGTTAGCTTTTCCTCTGTACTTGGGATACTGTTTTTTTTTTCTTTTTCCTTATTTTGCTGTATGTTTTAACCTGTTCTGCTGTACTGGTCTATTGTTTCAGCTACACTCAGCTCCAGAAATAAGACTGTTTTAGGTAAAATACTGGAACACTGCCCTATCCCCACTATATTATGCTGGCATTCAGCTTCTGGCATACAATGCTACCTGGCCAAATCTACACCAGTGGGACTGTGGGCAGAACATTTTCAAATAAAACTAATTTTTTTTCTGTGTGCATTATATGGCACTATAACTAGCTGGTTTTCCATTTTACACCTCATTTTCTCACTCACAACCTCTCCCATCTCTTATTTCCTAGACCCTGTCCAGTCACTTCCATATGTTGCAGACGTCAGCCTAAATTGTTCTAAAATTTCCCAACAACATCCTAGCTACCTGATCAACACCAAGCTGATATCAGGGAACTCAGAAAGAAACGTAGTAAGAACAGTGAGCTCGCTATGCTTGCGTATGTTTTTTACTAGATTATCTGGATTCTTATGCAGCAGTAATATCAAGACAGCCTACTAAACTTTATCCTGCTAAAAGGCATGCACACTGGAAATTAAGATGTGGTCACCTGGAAGTTACCCACTAGAAGACAATAAAAAGCTTAGACGTTATCCAAAAGAGTCAGTATTCAGTTTTCCTAATATACTGTTCATTTAAAACAACAAAGATCCTTATTTTTCTAACAGTATAATTAGCCTGCATTACATCACAAGACTTTTTCCATCTACCCTCACCTCCACAATGTACTGTAAGGGTACAATAGTGTCTTCCTTTATCTAGAGCATTATATCCAGGCTTAAAAAAATAAATTACCAGACTTCTCAATGTCACTCCCTTTTAAGACAGTTTTTTCTCTACAAAAATATGCTTTGTTTTTCATTAATCTGCTTTGAAGCTAGCCCTCTAATTGTTTTTCTAAGCTTACAAAACCTTTTCTGCTGAGTAGAACCTTCCCCATTGGTCCTCTCTACTGTCAGACTCAATCAGATCCCCTACCCTGACCCAGTTCCCACCCAATGCCTCTTATTCCACCTGTACTTTTATCCCTAATCCCACACACTTATAAGTTCACCAATCAACAACTACCTAGTTAGGAGCTCATCCCAATAACCAATTATCTAGCCTCTCCCACTCAACCATTCCTACTCAATTATCATCTCCTCCCCTATCCATCAATTTCTACTATGTCCCTCTCAATCCGCTGAAAACACTACAACTTGCTACTACACCTCCACCTGTAGTTCCATCCTTGTTTTTATTTACATAATTATTACCTCACCATCATGTACATTAGCACCCTACATATCTTGAAGTACACACCTTCCCAGTTATAAGCACAACACTACATTTAACAAATCAAACCTTACCTCTATTTTCACTTTCTCAAAGCACTGCTGCTCAAACTTGATATATTCTTTTACATTCTTTTCACTACTACTACTATAATCAACATGTTGCTCCTCGTAACACTCATTCCTATTCTAGCACTAACTTCCCCCCTTTACAGACTATCACTTTCCCCTAAAACTTAATACCATAAACACAACATCCAGCCTCCCAATTAACCAAGATTTCTACAACACCTACACCATGTCAACCTGTCATTTTAACATCCCTCTCTTCCTCTGTCTTAAACATAAAATTATTCGCTGTCACCACACCTCATACAGAGCATAACATACCAACATATCCATCACCAAAACACACTCAAAATAATAATATACCTCTGAAACACCTGTGTATGGGGACATTCACCCCAATCCCTGCCCTAAAAGCCAACACTTACACATAAAAATGACCAATATAACTAAGTAACACAACAACAGAGACAACTCTCCTTCCTTAGTCAGAATACATCCCTCCTCCACTAGAGCCTATAATGCAAACATTTAAAATATCTTTACCATAAGAAACACCAAGACCCTGCCATACTCTGCCCATGCCCTACCAAACAACTAAATCTAGTAACAATAAATCCCCATAGCATTTGCAATAAAATCACAAACCTACATGCCTGGATATCAAACTATACCCAGATATCCTAGCCCTCACTGCAACTTGGCACAAACCCACCATAATAGATACAGAAGTACAACCTCCAAGTTATAACATCATAGGTAATGATTGACCTCACAAAAAAGAAGATGGAGTAGCCTTACTCTACTCTACTCCTGCTCCTACAACCTCTCCTCCTATACCAATGTCATCCCCAAATTCAGTCAAACAAAATACATATAACACTATTAAAACTAAATAGTATCAAAACAATTTGTATTATTGTCCTCAGCATACACCCCCAGTAATAACATTCCCATACTCAAGGAGTATCTCTCTCATGGGGATCCAATACTATAACATATGAAAAAAAATCCTACTGGGAGATGTCAATATTGATTTCCAAAATGTAACCGCTGAAAGTCACTCCTCTTGTATCAATCTATTTGGCATCACTCAACTTATTAAAACCCCCACCAGATACAACAAAAGCCATGATATATTTTAGACTGGATAATAGTCTCAGACTCCATTAAACACATTATCAGTGGAACCTACCTCATCTCTGTAGATGACTTCATCCCAGTATACATTCACCAACTCAAAATAACCCGAAACCTCACTGAGTTTAACAAAGACATATTCAACACTATCCTAAAGTCCTTTAACTGGTCCACTCTAAAAACTCTCCCACTAGACAAAGCTATGACAACTTTTAATAATGTATTCCTTAAGACCCTAAATAGTCTTTTACCTCTACGGAAAAAAAGAGGAGACTTAAAGCAATCCACTCCTCCTGGCTTTTCACCCTAAGCAAAACCATATTGTGTACTAGAGACAATACTTGAAAAGACTGGCTTAACCTAACTCCACCCTCTCAACTCAATCCCCACCCCCAAGAAAAAAATTCTGTGCTATATGGAACTTTGTAACCAAGATAAAAAACAAGTACAAGAGGACAAAAACAACATTATAGTCATCTATAACTTATCGTAAAAATGAATAGGTAAAAAATTTAATACCCACTTTACAGAAAGCATAACTACCCTCACCAGCAGCACACACCCTCCCCTATTTAATCCAGCAACATTGCAAATATTGCCCCTTCTAACACCCTCCTAACAAATGAAAAACAGGAGTCCAATTAATATTTGCTCACATACACTAGTAAGTTTACCCTAAGATCTGCACCAACAACCATTATAACAAAACGTCTACTCAAACGTAAGCCACGCTCTGTAGCTGCAGATGTCCTTCCACCAGCATACCTTAACATGGCTGCAGAAGCCATATCTTTTTCAGTAAGTATCTTAATCAACAAAACACCCTGCAGGTATCTTATGTACCAAATATATGGAAAAAATCCTATATCATCCCACTCCCTAAGGTGGAAACTCAGCTGGAACTCTCTAATTTCTGACCTATTGTTAACCATTCTCCTCCCACAAAAATCCTTAAAAAATGTGTTCATCATCAAATTCTTCACCACCCCCTTACAGACCAGCTTCTAACAAGTACTCAACATGTATTCTACTGAAATCATAGTATAAATACTGCACTATTATCATTTATGGAGAATACAAACAAAAGCAGGGATTCTGGCAAACCTATCTCTTCCCTATTTCTAGATGTCGCTAAAGCCTTTGATATGGTCTCATATAGTAAACTCCTAGAACAAATGATCCATCTTTGTCTATCCCCTCCCTCTCTACATTGGTTTAAAAGCTTTCTGACAGACAACAAACAGTCAAATGGCAACATACCTCCTCCCTTTGCCTCCCAATTACCTTTGAAATACCACAAGGTTCAATTCTTGGCCCCTTCTATCTAATATTTTCATTAACGACCTTCACAGCTCTGTTAGACAAGCATCACTTAGACAATATGTTGATGACTCAACACTAATATACTCAACAAACAAGTTCACGCAGCTTCTACAAATCACACAAGACGCCTTCACCTCTGTTGAAAACTGGCTTCACAGTATCCACCCCTAAAAAAAAAAAAAAAAAAAAAATACTCTTATTCCTCCCCAAAGCACAGCAGAAAGATAAATCTAGCTTTACAATGTTCTCACTAAACAGTACAGAGACTGAAGTGGTATTCCCAACAAAACTGCTCGGAGTGACAATTGATGATGATCTCAAATCTGAGTTCCATGTGAAAAATTGTAAAGAAAAAAATCATAAAAAACTAAGGATTTCAAATAGACATGACTATTTTCTTACTAACGCCACAGAAGCCACACTAGCAACAAATTACCTCTTTCCCTCTCTTACATATTAGCCTTATCCTTAGCAACCTGCAGGCCTTTGTTAAAGCCACACCTGAATTATGTTATAACAAAGTGGTAACATCTGTTGCCAATAAACAATATTACACATATCAATGCAAATCCACAAAATATTGAACTGGCTCGAACTACCCCACCTCAACTTTGTACAGCTAGCTATGCCACACAATATCATTCATAAACCACTGGACTGTCCTGAATTAAACTCTAATTTACTCATCTATCGCCCAAAAAGACCCCTTTGTTCACTGGCAAGCAACACCTCAACATCTATAAACCTCAGAAATGCATTGGAAACAGACTCTACTCACTCATTCATCAAAAAATGGAATTCTCTTCTACAGGCTATTAGATTAGCAAACACTCATCCTTCTTTTAAATTCCTTCGAAAAGGCCACTTATCAAACTCTTGGCTCTGTTTGTGCTCCACTCCTGGCTGAAATGTATCACTCCTTATAACCGCTATCATTCACTATCCTCACTAACCTCTCCTATCCCCTCTTCCTCTCCTTGCACAGTACATTCCAAATACTGCTGTTACTATCTTAAATAAATGGGTCTACTTCGACCCATCAAAACTACACTTTATCGAATGTCAGATAACCGAATCCACTTTAGAAAAAGTGCGTTTACACAAAATTGCACTTTCACGAATAACACTGCACCGAAGAGTTGTTATAGATCGCGGTACAGTGAGGATAAGGCAATATTCCCTTTTCCCCACTGTAGTGCGATCTCAGAGTTAGTATATATAATTGTGGAGGTGCAAGGGGCTTGTCCCCCCCTGCATAAATGCATTTGTTGTATTTTTTTGGTGTGTGTGTGTGTGTGTGTGTGTGTGTGTGTGTGTGTGTGTGTGTGTGTGTGTGTGTGTATTTTCTGTTGTGGTCCAGTGTAGTGTTATTCTCGAAAGTGCATTTTCATGTAAATGCACTTTCACTAAAGTGTACTCAGTTATCTAACATTCGATAAAGCATAATTTCAATGGGTTGAAGTAGACCCAAATAAATAAATAAATATGCTAACAAGAATTGTAAAAATTATACTGCACACTATAATTGCAAATTGTGTTTTATATTTTTCTCATTCTCACTCTGATATTAGCAGTAGACATCAATGACACACAGGAAAGTGTCAGCCACCACTAACTGTGTATGAACACAGGCATGGACAATGAAAAGTGAAACAGGGAGAGGGCAGAGAGATAGCCAAAGGCCATAAACAGATAAAGGCAATCAATAAATGAATATGTATACAAGTGTAATGCTAACAGTCACAGCTGTGCCAGAATATCTCAATCAGGTTGGACCCTACGGGTACATGCCTTTAATACATGCAAGGTCCTGAAGATAATGCGGGTATTTACCTGCAAGGGCCATCATCACAGTAAATACTAACCTGAGTGTGCCACACATCTTATACTGAAAATCAGTCATTGGTGCCCTGCCATCAGGGTCTTTCACAGCACCCTGTCCATGTGGACTCCCCTTCTGATGAGTCATCTGATGAGTCAGTGATGTTAAGTCTCTCGGCTCTCCTCCTGAGGTATATGTTTTCTGATGAAACTTCTGAAGTCGCAGATGTTGAATCTCTCAGCCTTCCTCCTCCTGGAGGGGTATGTTTTCTGGTGAAGAAGTTTCTGTAACAAATAATCAAATACAGATCTATTGTAAAACAGTTACATGTCAATCTTGTGTTCCTAAGGTAAGGATTATGAAACACACATATCACTGTAATCCACCCACACACTTTAATTGCTATAATGTTTTCCAAGATCATAAAACCTTGAAGTTATAAAATTACCTTTTTGAAGCCCATTCAACCAAACTTGTCTGTTGAACTGGGTTTTATTGAAACATACATCAGTTTCATAAACAAATACATAGATAGTTCCAATAGTTGTACAAAACATAAGACCCTAACAATAAGAAGGATGGGAAACTATGAAGATGACTGCACAAAAAATAGGCATTGACAATAAGGAGCGCAGGTGAAATCATGAAGATGGATAAACAGAGAACTATGACTAACAATATGGGGGGGGGGTGAAACTATAAAGATGAATATGTGTTACATATTTGTATATCCAAACCAGTAAGGATATAATTGGATCTTAGTAAGTGATACGATAAGACATTTGTACAGAATTTCCATATGCATATGTGCATATGCAAAAGATAACCATGGAAACAAGTAATCAGATACACAAAGAACAATGCTTTGAAATATCTGACAGGTACCTTTATCTGTGGTTCCCACCCAGAAATCCAGGTAGAATGTACTATCTGTACCGATCATGCTAGTGTGTGTCTCTTACACAACTATGGGAGCTACTATGGCACATCAGTGTTGCAGAGACATTGTTGCTTCTACACACAAACTACAACAGAACAGAGCACATGTCTAAGGACAGTATATGCATGATGGTGCTTATGTTGTCAGACAAGTACATATGCTTATCCAGGACCTACAAACCAGTTCAGTCTCCTAAAACATAGCCATTGTAAGTATTTTTCAATGCATCACTGTTAAATCCAGAGTCTAGAATGCAATGAAAGTAAGTGTGAATAAGTCTGACTATATATATATATATATATATATACATATATATATATATATATATATATATATATATATATATATATATATGTAGGTCACAGTGGTGCAGTGGTTAGCATTGTTGCCTCACAGCAAGAGGCTCTCTAGTTCAATTTTCGGCTGGAGTGCCTTCTGTGTGGAGTCTGCACATCCTCCTCACAGTTGAGTGACATTAAAGACATGCAGGTAGGTGTGAGCGTGAATAGGTGTGGCTTCTTTGAAGGTTGGGCATCGGGCTGGCAACTTGGTACTGTAAAAATCCACTGCCAATCATTAGTGGACCGGAATTCCGCTGTGCCAACCCCCTAACTGGGAAAAGCTAAAAGACCATGCTTTATATATATATATATATATATATATATATATATATATATATATATATATGGATCCATATCAGATCAATGACAGAACACTTACCCGAAGAGCAGATCACCGAGACCACATTGCCAAAACAACATATCACAGACAACGGTAAGTATAACTGCTGTTGAACGGAATGTATTCCCGTTTCCACAATAAAATAAAAAAACAACAAGCATGTATATAGCAGGGGGGCAAGCCCCCCACAGCCTCCCTACTTAAATATACCAACTCTGAGATTGCTCCACATTGCGGAAATGGGAATACATCCCATTCCACACTACTTATACTTACCATTGTCTGAGATCTGCTCTGTCTGCGATGTGGTCTCGGTGATCTCGTCTTTGGGTAAGTGTTCTTTTGTGGAACTGATAGGTTATATCATATATATATATATATATATATATATATATATATATATATATATATATATGGATTCCTATTACAAGAACGAAAGTTCACTACTTCGAACTTGTAATAGGAAGCCTCACTTCTGCGAAAGTTCACTTTAACGAAAGTGAACTTTTGCTTAAGTGCACTTCACCAAAAACACTGCAGCACAGTGGAGGACATAAAAAAGCAAGCTGTATCCTCCACTATGGTGTGATAGTCACAGACCTTAGGGTTAGGGCACAGGTTAGTGCAAGGGGATAGTTAGTAAAGCTATCCCCTTACCCTAACCCATGCCCTAACCCTAAGGTTCGTGACTATCGCACGATAGTGGAGGACATTGCTATGTCTTTCACTGCGCTGCAGTCATCATGGACCTTAGGGTTAGGGCACAGGTCATGGTAAGGGGATAGCCATATGGGCTATCCCCTTACTATGACCCGTGCCCTAACCCTAAGGTCCGTGAGTACTGCACGGAAGTTCAGTACAACACCCATTCATTGTACTGAACTTCACGTAAGTGCACTTTTGATTAAGTGCACTTTCGCTGCAGTGAGCATTCCATGCACTATTTCGAATTAGTGAAAATTCCATCTAGTGTATGGAACCCATATATATATATATATATATATATATATATATATATATATATATATATATATATATATATATATATATAGCGAGAGAGAGCATAGCCCACAGGCAGTGGTGTAGTCAGACATACTGTCTGTACTCTACTTTTCTACATTTTTTTTCTGAGCATCACATCAACATGGCTTTTTTTCACATCATATTATGTCTACAACTGTCTCAATAATTGCCTTTAACAGCAGGTGCAATATTGCTAATCTAAAAGCAATATTTTAATAGTTTTAGGGGGAACAGCTGAAAAATAGAAGTTATATACTTACCATAACGTTCCATGTGAGTTGTTTATCTCGCCTTTATTCTCACTGATGGGTTGGAGCCGATCCTCGGCTCCGACACGGCCGATAGCAAGCTCAAGGTTTGCCAGTAGCTCGAGACCAGCCCCTTATCCCACCATGCACTGCTAGAATTACCTCAGATCTTGTTTGCTGCAAATAATAGTCTATACATATATATATATACATATATACAACCTATACATACTCTCTTATATATATCTACGAAGAACAGTACCCAAAGGGAAAGAGAAATATTGAATAACCAAGATGGCACTTGCCTCTAAGTCAACAGTCAGCCAGAAGAGAGAAGGAGGGAGGGACGTGAGACTAAAGGTGAGATAAACAACTCACATGGAATGTTATGGTAAGTACATAACTTCTATATGTGAAGTTGTTAATCTCGACAATTATTCTCACTGATGGGTAGCGTCCCTAGCACCCTCAACCCTGGGTGGCTCATGGGAGTATGTTCTTCAGTACTGTAGAACCAAAGGAAGACCTGTCCCTGGAAGCCTTATCTACTTTGTAATGTGAGATAAAGGTATGAGGGTTAGACCAAGTGGCTGCAGCGCAAATATCGTCAAGGGGCAATTTAGCTTGAAAAGCAGAAGAGGTAGAGACAGCTCTGGTAGATTGAGCTTTTGGTTTGTGGGTTAAAGGCATGTTCACATTTTCTTAAACAAAGGATATACAATTTGATAACCAGATAAGGTTGTTTTAGCCACTGGATTGCCTTTTCTTGCTTCTGAGAAGGCTACAAAAAGTTGATCTGATTTCCTAATATCCTTAGTTCTTTCAAGATAAAATCTGAGCTGTCTGTGAACATCAAGTTTGTGAAGCATATATTCTAAGTTGTTAGAGTGGTTGGGGAAGAACGCTGGTAGCTCAATGACCTGATTGATGTTTGACTCAGAAGAGACTTTAGGTAAAAATGAGGGGTTCGTTCTGAGAGATACTCTATCAGCATGGAAGATCATGTAGGGTGGTCTGATAGATAATGCTTGAAGTTCTGACACTCTGCAGGCAGATGTAATGGCCACAAGAAAAATTGTTTTCCACGATAAGAATTTTAAAGCAGAAAAAGCTGGTTAAAATGGAGGAAGAATAAGCTGAGACAGCATAAGGTTTAAATTACAGGGAGAAAAGGGAATTTTGATCGGAGGTCTCATATGAAGAACGCCTTTAAGGAAGGTTTTGGATAATTTATGGCTCATAATATTTGAGCCATCAAGACCAAGGTGAAAATTTGAGATAGCAGCTAACTGAACTTGAACTGTAGCAGCTGCTGCCCCTTCCTTAAAAAATTTGTCAAAAATTCCAAGATCAAAGATAACAGAGCTCGAAAAGGGTCAATTTTCTGCGCGTTGGGCCAAATTGAGAACCTTTTCCATTTGCTGCCATATAATTTCCTGGTAGATGGCTTGTGAGAGAACAAGAGAAGCTGTCATGTATCTTCTGAAATTGAATGAAGCCTGGCAATTAGGGGAAATGGATTAGCCAAGCAGTCAGTTTCAGGGACTGTAGAGAAGGATGAAGGTCCCCTAACGGGTGCGTCAGAAGGTCCAAAACTGGGTCCAGGATCCATGGATCCTCCAAAAGATGATGGTGAAGAAACGGAAACCAAATCTGTTAAGGCCAGTAGGGGGCTATGAGTATAACCTTCCTTCCCAGTGATTTTGCTTTCTGTAGAAATCTGGGTATTAATGGGAAGGGTGGAAATGCATAAAGGAGACCCTGGGGCTAATCGTGTAAAAATGCATCTCTCGGGGGTTGACCGGGATGTGGTATCAGGGCAAAGTAGCTTCTGCATTTTGAATTGATGTGGCTGGCAAAAAGGTCGCAGCAAGGCTGGCCCCATTTGCAGAAAATCAACTCCGCAACCTGTTGATTGAGAGACCACTCATGAGGGAGTAATGTTGCCCTGCTTAGCTTGTCCGCTATGATGTTGGATTTCCCCGGGATGTGCGTTGCTAACAGAAAACGCTGGGATGACACAGCCCATTGCCAAACCCTGAGGGCTTCTCAACAAAGGTGGTAAGACTTGGTTCCGCCCTGCTTGTTCAAGTACCAGACTACTGACATGTTGTCGGTCTGAATTGCAATAGTCCCTAGAGGGAGAGAGTCCTGAAAGTACTGCAACGCCAGAAGTACCACTCTCAGCTCTAGAACATTGATGTGCAGATATGATTTTTGATCTGTCCATGTGCCTTGGGCAGTCTTTCCCTGAAAATGCCCCCCCACCCTATCAGGGAAGCGTCCGTGGTCACAGTGGCTACTGGGGGGGGGGGGGCAAAGGGTCTCCGTACTGTAACATGAAGAGATGTCAACCACCACTGAAGGTCTCTCCTGCAAGAATCCGTGATAACAACCATGTGGTGCATTGGTAGTTTCTGGTAAAACCACTGAGTGAAAAGAAGCCATTGAAGGATTTGCATATGCATCCTTGTGAGTGGTATAGCCAGGATTGCTGCCGCCATCAAACCTAGTACTTTCAATACCTCCACTGCTGTAGCTTTGTTCTTTGACACCAGTGAGCTGACATTTTGGTGAAGAAGGGAGACTCTTTCGATAGGGAGACGTAGAGTGGTGGTTTACGTATCTAGCTATGCTCCTATAAAAATGGTATACTGAGATGGTGATAAGGCAGACTTTACAAAGTTGATTGTAATGCCTAATTGATGGCAGAGTGTCAGAGTGTATTGTGTTGCCTGAGTCAATTGATGCCTGGTGGTAGCGGTGAGGAGCCAATCGTCTAAGTATGGAAAGACCGGGAATCCTAGATGCCTCAGGTGAGCCGTGACCACTGCCATGCATTTGTTGAACACTCTGGGGGCTGAAGTGAGACCAAAGGGCAGGGCTTGAAAGTGGTAATGACTGGCTCCCAGCCGGAAGCGCAGATGATTGCTGGAGCGTCTGTCCATCTTTATGTGATAGTATGCATCCTTGAGATCTATGGAGCATATCCAATTGCCTTTCCCTAAAAAGGGAAGAATGGACTGAAGCGTGACCATTTGGAACTTCTTTTTCTTTACGAACTTGTTGAGTCTGTTGAGGTCTAAGATAGGTCTCCAGTCCCCTGTTTTCTTTGGTACCAAAAAGAATCTTGAGTAAGTTCTGAATCTGACTTGGTCTGCTGGGACTGGTTGGATGACTGTTTTTTCTAGCAATCTGTGGACCTCTACGATTGCTTGTTCCCTGAGATTGGGTGGAACATCTGGGATTTTTTTGATAGGAATGGGAGGGGTAAAGAACGGTATGAAATATCCTCTGGAAATAATGCTTTGTACCCAATTATCTGATGTTATGTTTATCCAGGCAGACAAGTGACCCCCAACTGCCTCCAGAGCCGAACAGTCGGGCCCCCTTTCAGGAGCGCTGGTAGGACTGACCAAAGAACTGACTCCTGTCACCCTGTTGCTGTGGACCCCCTCTGCCATGGGGGCAGCGTCTTCCATTATAACCCCCTCCTCTGCCTCTAGAGGGGGTTTCACCACATGTGTCGTGAAAGGCTGCGTGAGTTTTTCGGAACCACATCTCCCTCCCCTAGGGCCCTTGGGGTAGGGCCGAGTAAGAGTGGAAAAGCGGACCCCAACGGCAGATAAAGTCTTGCCTTCCTGTTCACACCTGATTAAAGTTTCCTTTACTTTGGGCCCAAACAGTGATGAGCCATCAAATGGGGTATTAATAAAAGTGGACTTGAAGGGTTCTGCAAAGGAACAGAGATGCATCCAGGCTTGTCTGCGAAGAGCAATGCCCGAACTAACGGCTGTACTCGAACCATCAGCTGCACAGGATATGAGATGCATGGACAAATTCACTACTGAGTTAAGGGTAGAGAGCTGGGCTTTGACTTTGTCGGCCACTACTCAGCTACTGTACCCTGGAGAGTATCTCCTAGCTCTTTCAGGAGATCTCTCTGTAGTCTTGTAAAATGGGTCAAGTAGTTCACTGATCGCAGAGAAAAAGTCGCTGAACTAAACATATGCTTCCCATATCTATCCATTACCCTAGAATCTCTGTTAGGGGGATGGATAGAACAGGATATCTCAGATACTTTCTTTTTGGTGGCTGCAGCCACCACCATGGCATCCACAGGCACTCCTTTTGTCAAAAAAGGTTTATCGACTGGGGCAGATATGAATTTATTGGGTCTACGAGGGACAGGTTCCATGGCCTCCGGTGACTCCCACGCCTTACGAGAGATCAGATCCATGAGCTCATCATAAGGCGGAGATACCCAAGAAGTGGAAGGTTGAGACCCAAAAGCCTTCAAGAGCACAGACTCATCCTCAGTAGGGGTCTTGGGCTGCCAGTCACCCCTCTGACTAAGGATCTCTAGTATCTCTGCAAAAGAGATATCCTCAGAGAGGGATCGAGGGGACCCTTCTGACTCATCTAAGTTCGTGTCAGATGTCAAAGACTCTTGTGGGGAGTCTAAGTGCCTCTTCTTGCACAGTCTCTTTCTGGGCACCTCCTCAGTGGGGGGTCTGGGGAGGTCTCAGAAGAGCAGGGGACACCCTGTGGGGGTACTTGAGGCTCAGGGTCTCTACGCTTATAGGGGTCGGTAGATGCAGAAGTAGACACAGGAGCTTGAGGAAGAGGGAAAGCTGAACTGATGCTGATGTCTTTGAAGACAAAACTCTCCTTATAGCATCGAAGGAAACATGGCTCCGCCGAGGAGGAGTGGAAGGATCCGAGAGTACTGCCCGATCCTCCCGCACCGAAACCCTGGACTCCGAGCCTGAGGTAGGAGCCGAACTCATCTGAGCTGAAGCCCCGAGAGGGAGAGTCAGCACCAACAAGTCGGAGCGACTATCCTCTCTGGACCCGACTGGAGAGCGTCGGCTCCTAGAGCCCTTGGTCGGCGCTGAGGACATCCGAGTAGATGGAGCTATAATCCCGGAGCGGATATCAGCTCCAAGGGTCCGACCACCATCGGTTTGACTTCCCTCGGCTCCGAGAGTCCAGTACGGCCCGGAGGAGAAGTAGACAAGTTCGGTTCCATGGTCTTTGGCACCGACAAGCTGGTCGGGGCTGACAACAATTTGGCAAGTCCTGGTGCCTGTAAAAGCTTCTGCACTAGCTGATCCATGTCCAAATCCGAAAGACTGACTGAAGACTTAGCTGAATGCACCGAAGGTGCCGACTGGAGCAGAGGTGAAGAAGGAACTTTGGAGACCGGCTCCAATACTGAGAGCTGGCTCTGAATCAAAGGTACACTCAGCTCCAATGACTGTGGAACCAATGACCCTCCTTCTGAAATTTTAGCCTTTTTGGATACCTTATCTGAAGACTTGGATTTTGAAGATTTGGAGGACGTACTAGCACCTTCATGGCTATTCAAAACCTCTGAAAAAGATTGCTGTAACAATCCTCTGTCTTTAAGTTTCCTCCTTCTCTCCAAGAGTACTCTTGAAGAGAATGAGTGACAAATGCTACAGGTATCTTGGAGGTGCTTGGCCCCCAAGCAGTAAACACATTGAATATGTCCATCAGTGATGGACATTTTCTGCCCACAATCTGGGCATTTTTTAAAACCTGATTTGGGATGGGATTTCTCCCTATCCTCTGACATACTGAGAAAAACACAGTAAATAGATTCACAGACAACTAAGCCCAACCCGGGCACTATCTACAACAGTAATATATATATAAATAAAAATATATAAATAAAAATATAATACAAAGATGGGACTAAGAGTCCCACAGAAAAAAACCTAACTACTAATGAGATTAATAGTAGGAAAAGGGGCTAAAGGCCCACACAAACTAAAAAGCCAACAAGTCCCTAATTTAAAACAATTTAAACTATCTAAACTGTCTAAAAAAATGGAACTAGCACACAGTACATAAATATATCAAAAAGGAAAACTTTTTTAAAAACTTGCTGTTAATTCTGTTTCTAAAATGGTCCAAGCTATCTGGATCACCAAGATCTCTCTTGCCGCGGCAAACTAGATCTGAGGTAATTCTAGCAGTGTATGGTGGGATAAGGGGCTGGTCTCAAGCTACTGGCAAACTTTGAGCTTGCTATCAGCTGTGTCGGAGCCGAGAATCAGCTTCAACCCATCAGTGAGAATAATCGTCGAGATTAACAACTTCACATTGTTACTTACTTTTATTAAGTGCATGGGGACAGCATTTTGAGAGATGTGGTCCATTGTTAAGTGATAGTTGTCCAAGAGGGGTAGAACTAAGAGCTTGTGAGTACAAAATGGAATTTGCTTGCCACACCCCTGCCCACAGGGACATCCTGATGGTTTGTTTGCTTTATTTTTTCTGCCAAATATAGAATACACTTGAGACCACTAAACTTTCAGTAATGTTACTTTATTGACCAAAATCACAGTTTGGGTATGGTTACCTAGTTAAACAGTTAGCATGCCTAATTACTACCTTATTCAGTACAAAATTCATAGTAGCTGAAACAAATAAGATTAACTAGCCATTGTCGCAACACATCCTCAGAGTAAGAGTGATGCATAAAATAACGGAAAAAAAACACTGAGAAAAATATTTTGTAGGATTTTATCCTGGAGAATGATACTATACACACATAGTTCATGACTCATTTAGCTTGCAGTATTTAAAAGAGTTTAATGCAAGTTCAAAAAATTGAACTATTGTTCCAGATACTGCTCCTAGTCCATGTAAAAAATAGAATGAAATTAAATTTATAATTTATCTGTTTGCTATATCACAAATCTTTGGCCACTTAAACCTATTATAGGAAGAAAAAAAGAGTTAACTTCTGTGTTCCATGTTAGATGAACTATCGGGGTATTTGGTACCATCATGCATCCATAATACCTAGGACACTTCGAAACTATTTTTTTCAAGCCTTTGTATAGAATTTTCAGGCCAAGCTGAATATTAGTACTGTGCCTGCAACAGGTAAGTTGCTCTTCATATCTCAGCTTGCCAACAATAGTCCCCCCCCCCCCTTCACGTACTTCTCAGAATGTCCCAGTGGATTGCAACAAAAATGCTCCATTCTATGCAGTTTCTTGTTTATTGACTTCCAAACTAGCACTAAAATATGAGGACTTTGTGTTCTTTAGCTAAGTTGTACAACCTACATGGTTAATTACACCCCTACTCATTTTTTTTCTATGAGAAACAGTGCTTTGTGGTAAAATTACAGAAGAGCATCAGAAACAAGGAGTGAAGACAATTTTTCTGAAAGGAATTTTGCATTCTGAAACGTAACGTTTAGCTTTAAAGTGTTCAAAACATATCAAGTTCTGTTCAAATTATTGTGTATATTGTATTATTTACTACATACTTAAATACACTTTTATTAAACAGTTTTATAACATATAAAGTCAACCTCCTTGAACAAAAGTAAGTGTATATTAAAAGCGTATTTATGTGTGTATATCTGTATATCTGTATATATAAATGTATAAATATATATATATATATATATATATATATATATATATATATATATATACATGTTTTCCAAAAAATAATGCAATAATATGTACACAAAGGGAAGGAAATTAAACCTAATTAAAGGTACAGGCCAGGAAATACTATCTTTGCTAACTCATGGAAAAAAGTGCAGCACTGTGAAGCCCTGGCTTAAAGTCACTTGTTCTGATCACCTGGTCTTTAGTCACAGATGCTGGAGTAGAAGAGCTCAAGCTGGCAGTGCCTCATGTTTTATTAATCACTTCATGCTGAATCAAGATCATCGTACTTGTATGCTGTCAACTTGCAGGTGGCAAGAGGTCAGTACAACTTACAGAAATAGTGAAACAGATGTTACAATGTGAACAGTCATCTGTTCAACATCGATGGATACATGTTTATTTTTTATGAGTTTGTAATGGGTATACGTCTATGTCTTTTTAATTGGACTTTTAAACTAAGGAAACATACTGCAGTTAGGTAGATTTCTTAAATATGTCACCGAATGTGTTATGCTGAACATCTTAAGCTACATGAGGACATGACCAATAACACCAAGTTTACAGGAAAAGAATGCATCTCTGTGCTAACATCATTTCTTTTAAACAAGTTTTTTTTTTTTTTTGAGATTATTGTATAAGTAGAGTTGGTTGAGCTTAAAATAGAGTATAACCTGTTTTAATTTTCCTCTTGCGGCTGAGAGTAGCTTTCCATCTTATCTCCTATGAAAGCCAGTAGTATCAGTCTGTACATATAAATGTCCTCATGAAAAAACTTGGACTTATCTACCAGTGAAAAAATGAGTCATCATTTTACTGCACAGTGGGTGAGAATAACACAGTAAAGGAGATGTGTGGGGGGGGGGGTTGATTGTCTACACGGTATTGTTGCGGGACTTGCTTTCTACAAAACTCACTTTCATTTTCTGTCACATTTGCTTATAACATGACTGAGTTTGAGCACATCCATTATGAGAATGTGTGAATACTTGAGCTGTTATTTACGAGCTCTTCTGGTCAAGCTAATGTATTATGAGCTCTAATATGCAGACGTGACGTAGTGGTTCCTAAAGATCAGCAACCCAAAATGCTGGATCTCTGTCTGCCATTAAAGATCAGTAGTTAGATTCCAAGTGCCATTTCAATGAACTAGACCCCTGTACAATACAAACAAAAGTAATAACACATTTAAAAAAGATTATTATTGTGTTCTCCTTCTCATCTTAAATAGTTTCAAATGAGCCCCTTCTTACACCATTCTAGCAGTAAAATCCAAAAATCCAATGTACAATAGCTGACAACTTTCAGCTGTCATATCCTTAGCTATCAGATACAGAATAAAATGTTTGAGCTGTGAT
Source organism: Protopterus annectens (assembly GCF_019279795.1). NCBI lineage: Eukaryota > Metazoa > Chordata > Ceratodontiformes > Protopteridae > Protopterus > Protopterus annectens. The sequence goes on along the minus strand of NC_056746.1, from coordinate 919,129,579 downwards.
GTTTGCTATAAACTAAAATACTGCCTTAAATGAGAAATACAAATCAAAGGTATCTACATCACTCACATGTGTGTTCCGCCCTCTTGAATTATTGTAGAATTACCTATGGAGTATTACTTACTTTGCCAATGATCTCACTTCTCTTGAGATGCTTTCATGCTCCATATGCAGTTAATATAGTTAAATAACATTCAATGAAAATGTTGCTTATTCTGTTCCATACATCCCTTACTAGGAAGCATGGAAATTGCTGCAGGACAGTTTTCTGACTGCACAGATTGAGGTACTTCTGGAGGCCTTACACAAGTAGGGCAAATATTTGTAGGGGACAGAGGCAGTAAGCCTGGCCAACCTCAGCAGCTATGGCATCATCTGAAATGTAAATAAACATAAATAAAAATAAAATTTCATCACAAAAGTCTAAGGTCTAAAACATTACCTTAGACCTCAACAAGACAAGTAAAACTTACAGCATGTATATAACTATGTATTTACCTTAATTTAAACACATAGCACCCAGTTGGAATGAAATACCACACAGCTCAGTGCTGAATAAAAATAATGTAAAATAACAAAACTTGCTATTACAAATAAGAAGATTAAACTTATTTTAATAAATAATGGATCTGAATGTATCACATATCCTCACTGCTATGCATGATAGGGCTGAATGATGCCACACTGAATACAGGGAGTCATTGAAATGAACAGAGATATATTGCATGAGAGTACACTCAAGAAGGCCCACCAGTGACAGAGGATAACCTCAGCATGTAACTCTGACTTGGCATGTGTGAATTATGCCTGAAGCAGCTGTGGCTTAGGTTCATGTGGCCAAAAATAGGATAACCACAGCATGCTCCAGTGCTTTGTCACAAACACCAGCACCATGTTTCACTACTTGCAGTCCTGTTGTAGCCACTGATGTTCATTCAAAAACCTCTAGTACTGAAAAAGTTTCCTCCGCAGGTATGCAAGTTTCACCCTGAGATGGAGTAACATGGGATTTCATCCACTACATGACACGGTTAGCTGGTCAGAAGATGGAGTAAACATGCTCATGTTTTGTGGCACAATTCTGATTTTAACTATGCATGAATGTGGATACTTGTTCCATAGACTTACTTACACCATGACTGTCACCCATCCATCCATCCATCCATCCATCCATCCATCCATCCATCCATCCACAACCCTTTTTCCCATTTTTTCACATGGGGTTGGGGTATAACTCCAACAGTGACAATCACCTAGAGCCAAGGTTCATTACCACTGGGTGGCTAGCCCTGTCACGGTTGTTCTTCCATACCACACACACTCACACCTATGGCCAGTTAGAATGCCCAATCCACCTGGTGCACATCTTTGGAATGTAGGAAAAAATCAGAGTGTGACTGTCATACCTACTATAAAATATCTGTCTCTGTTGTAATCATAAATAATGTTTGATGTTACTGTTTATCAGGGTATGCACGTCAGCAAGCCCTATGTTGGAAAGGCTAAGGTAAATGCATTTGTGTCAACATCATCTTTCTGTTTGTACCACTAACATATAGTTTATGTCATCACACACATCTGTCACAAATGTTACCATATCACTTATGCATGATCATGCTGAAAACACCTATCTCTTGGACACTGGCATTCCTCCTCCTCCTCCATTTCCTTCTTACCATCAGGTGGCATGTTCAATTGTTGTTCCATGTTTAGTTGTTTGGAGTTCTTAGGGTAGGCCTCTTACACCCCAAACCAAAGGCAACTGTACTTTGCAGTTATCATATTGTGCAGGAAATTGCATACTTTGATTATCTAAGATGCTTTCTCAGGTGTGATTAAAATCCAGACATGCTCAGTCACATACCTGCCATATCTGTGCTTCACTGAATCATTTCCCTACAAGCAGCTGAGGATGGTGTAGTTGCTTCATCAGCCAGGGTTGCAGAGAATAACTGCTGTCATCTGAGAAACATAGCAGCATGTGCTGAAAGATCTTTCTCTCTCTCTCGCTCTCTCTCTCTCTCTCTCTCTTTCTATTCAGCCACAGTTTGCATTTTCAAGATATCCTCTGTGTTTGTCAGTATACTAACTAGACGTTCTATAGATATGTCCTTAGTTATGGACCTATGTCTTCAGACCCAGGATTTCCTTTGGAATGAGTTATGAACACTAGTAGCTATAACTTGCAAGATTTGCCCATATGCTGAATACACAAGTTATCAGTTTATTTTTATTCTGAATTTGATACCAGGGTAGATCACTGATCACATCGTACCCATTTCAGTCTCAAACACAATAAATGCATGACATTATATACAGAGAGAATGACAAAATGCAATATATATATATATATATATATATATATATATATATATATATATATATATATAATATACAAAGTGAAAATCATAGTTTGCTTCAGACTATAAAGGCAATACTTAAATGACATTTTATGGAGTGTGACTGAAAAAACACAGTATATACATGCCTTATATACAGAGTGGAGTCAGAATTGGTATGCTGAAAGAATCACAATCCAAAAATAGAGTCAGAGCAAGGTATGTAAACAGAAGAAGGGAATGAAAAGGTAAAGTTATGACCAGAGAGACAGCAGTTGCATTTTCCTAGAGCCTTGAAATGGGCTTTTATTTGTAAACAGAAAATGGGGTAAGAGGACTTATTTTTAAGAAAATAAGGGATTGAGTCACACAGTATAGGAACACGGACTGAGAAAGAATGATCTGTGCAGTGAAGCCTAGTTTGGGGGCAGGGGCTGGAGGAGAGGACATGAATTAGTAAGATGTCTAAGATTGTATATTGGTGCATCTCTGAATAGTCTGGAAGCTAGTGGATGGAAAGTGTCATTTTTGAGAAGTTTAAATAGTTGAGAGGCAGGTAGAAAGTCAGCATATTGTTTCACAGGTTGCCAGTTAGCATTTCAATGGTTTTGCACTGGTGTTCATTTCTTGGGGAAAGAGTAATGAATCTGCAAATGGCATTTGAAATGGCCTGAATGGTAAATATATTTCTTTTAGAAGCTGCAGCACTTAGTGAGACACAATAATCTAGCTGATTAAGCAAGATACCTTTTCCTATGGAATTTCTACAGGGTCTGGATAGAAAAGGAGAGGTGATATTAACCCAGGATAGGAGAGAGTTGATTTGTGTGTGTGCGTGTGTGTGCGTGTGTGTGTGTGTGTGTGTGTGTGTGTGTGTTTGTGTGTGTGTGTGTGTAGTCCAGCTGGAGTTGGAAATTTAGGAAGGGGTCCAACAAACCCCTAGGTATTTGAATGAAGTGACATTTTCAAAAGTGTTATTAAGATGATCAAGGGTTTTTAGAGGCATGGAGACAGAAATTAACTTTTGCCTAGTGTCAAAAAGCATTTTTTTTTGTTTGAGAACTGTAATAGTAGTTGTATATCACTGACCCACTGAATAAGGCATGAAAATCATCCTGAAGTTCGAGTTCAAGAGAAGAGAACAGAAGAGACATAATGGTTGGAGTGGAACAGAATCAGCATAAAGTAGGAGAGAAGATGGGATAAGTCAAAAGAAAGTTTGTTAACATCAATAGAAAACAGAGGTGCTAGAATAGATCCTTGAGGGACACCTTTCTGATGCAGAGTTTGATGAATTGAAATTTACTGAGAAGTGATGGTTAACAGAGACAGTTTTTGAACCAGGACAATCTGTCATCACTAGTACATATTCCAGTGAGATAGTCTAGGGGAACTGAGTGATGAACAAGATCAAAGGCTCTGATGGGGGTCAAAAAAACTTGCTCCGATAATTAGGCTTTTGTTCATCCCAAGAAAAATGTTGTCTCTGAGTGTCCAGATAGCTGCGGATGTACTGCAACCAGACCAAAAGGCATTCCGCTTTTGAGAGAGAAGGTGGTATTAGTTGATGTTTTAAATGGAGAGAGAAGGTGGTATTAGTTGATGTTTTGAATGAATTGCAAATAAAGTATTTTTCCAGAATCTTTTAATATAACAAGAATAGAAATGGGCCAAAACTCTGATGGATTGGAGGGATCAGGTTTCTTAGGGAGTTGTTTTACAATGGCATTCTTCTGGATGTTAGGCATAATATTGAGTGTAATACACAGGTTGTAGATGTGATTCAGTGGGATTATGATGTTGTCTCTACAGTTATAAATAAACCATAAGTGAAGGTCATCAGTACCAAAGGGACTATCGAGTTTGATCTGTTTAAGCAGAGAGTGGATGTCCTTCGATATAAAATTCTGAAGTAGAGTGAAGGGATATATGGAGGAGAGATGGTAGTGTCAGATGCAGTTTGGAATTGGCTAATTGCTGAAATGAGAATAAAATAGGAATAGTTGACTGAATGCCATCCCTTCCACTTGATGTATCACTGTCCATAATCTCTAGAGGGGATCTTTATAGTGAAAGAATATCAGCCTATCAGAACGGTGAGATACAAAAATCTGACACTGAAAATATAAAAAATAAACTATCATTTCATCCCAAAGGAATAAACTGTGAAAGTCATTCCTAGACAGTTAAAAGCTTTCACCTCCCTCTAAACCCGAATGGGGGAACTGCATCCCTCACACATCTATTATCTATACATATTATCTCCAAAGTTGCTGTAAATTGAAGTAGAGAGAATGCTTCAAGGCAGAGCAATCCAGGACTTCTTTTAATTACAATAGGCACCAGATGTGGGTGTAGTCAATGGCCCCATATTTTTAAAAAGGCTAGTCTACCTCACAGAACTGGTACATGGTCATATGTCACTTGAATGATGTGTTTCTTACTCTTGTGACATACAATACCCAGGAACTTGTCCAGGATGTAAAAGGCAGCACTCTTGGACACATGTATTACTTCATGTGGCATTAAAATGCTCAAGACACAAGTAAGCCCAGTAATAGCCAGACACTGATTGCTAGTGCAACAATTACTGGCTCTGTGGGCTCATGTGTGGCACACACAGGTCACACTAGCCTGCACCAGCTTTCTTTCCATTTGGTACCTATTTATGATCTATGATCCAACAGTTGCATCTGCCAATACCACCTCACTGCAAGGCATGCAGCAACTGTTGTGAACTGCTGTACTATCAGCATATTTGGCTACAGGATGGCTGGTGCAAGGTAAGGAAGCATTTTGTGTGCAAAATATGCTATAATCTGCTGCTGTCAAAGGATGGTTGTGAGTGGTTTTACAGTTTTTTTTTCTTCCAGTTTATAAAGGGACTGCTATATTCAGGAATTTTATGATATGCAAGCAGATATAGCATGACTGTACATTTCTTCATGTGCATACATTATTAAACCCCATCTTACAGAAGTGCTAAATTGAAACAAGCTGTGATTTTCATGTAGCACCTTGAGCCAAGCAGAAATTGTTTTGGAATCTAGCCTGTGATTTCTTAGTATCAATATTTTAGAAAATAGTTGACTGGCATTATTTTGTAGCATCATTTGAACTTGTAATGTTAAACCTGACCTTTACACTGTCAAACTTCACATCTATGCAGTGTAAACATTAGTACAATATTAGACACTTCCAGCATTCATTATTATATTCAAAAGGCACTATACCAGTTGTTAGTCCTTCTGTATCCTAGCTGTAAATGGCATAGAACAACACTTTCAGAAATAAAGTGCAATAGCCTAGGATATTCAGTAAGTGCATGACAAATGTAATTCTGTTCCATCTTAAAGGTATACATTCTTGTTTACTACAGATCAGGAGCAGGAGAGAGACTACATAGGCTAACAAGCTGTTTTCTTGTTTATGAGAAAGCTAGATGTCAGAAAGCAAAGGCAGAGGCCTTTAGAGTATAGCTGGAGCATATTTTTCAATGATGGGCATTTTTCAAGAAAATGAATGAAGTTGTAGTCTATTTTGAGTTGTGAGTTCATAAAGTAGTGGGGAAGTTCTGGCCTGTGTAAATCCTTAAGAGCTAAATAGTGCTTGTTTTTAGTGTGGTATTTTTTACAAATTTAGCTATTTTATTGTTGCATTCATCAAGTTTAGTTTTAAGGGTGGTATTGAGATTTGTGAAGATGGAGGGATGCATATCAAAAGGATGGAAGGAGGTGGGTGGTGGCTATGGATTTTCTTGTGGAGTCTGTTAGAAAACATTTTGCTCCGTAAAGTGATCCTAGTTTCTAGTGGGTCTTTTTGATGGCCTGGAGCAGAGGTTGGTCATATTTAAGTCTGCCGTCAGTTAAGACTGAGTAGCTTCATTTGTGGTACATAATCAATTTTAGTGTTGTCAAATGACAGCATATGGAATTGTCTTTTTGCTCTATGAGACTTTTGGGGGTAAAGAACATTAGCATTGTCATTTAGTGGTTGAAAAGTAAGTTTGCATTGCCAAGCCATGATTCTGTGAATAGGAAAGCCTGTTGAGTAATATCTGGTAGGATATGTACAGATTATGCAAAGCAGATGAGAGTTGCATCATCTACATATTGAATGAGGTATGCTTGTTGAAAAGCAGTATGGAGTTTGTTGATAAATATGTTAAAAAGCAGAGCCCAAGTATTGAACCTCGGGGGTCCCCAACTATAACTGGTAGGAATTGAAAGGTCTCGCTACCACTTGACTACCTCTTGCCTATTTGGCAAATAATTATGGAACCAGGTTAGAGCTGATTTGTTTAGACCAAGAGATGCAAGTTCTTTTAATAGTTTCTGATGTGATATTATGTCAAAGGCTTTTGACAGGCTGAGAAAAATAGATGAGACTAAGTCTCCATTGTTTCTATGTTGATTGACGTGTTAGTAAAACTAAGGAGGGCAGTTGTGGTGCTGATATATGGCTGCAAATCATGATGGGGGGAGAAAGTAAGCTATTGTCATTGAAGAATTTGATTTGTTGAGAGTGTATACATCTTTCTAGAAGTTTGGAAAGGGATGACAACATTGTTATACTTCAGTAATTCGTCAGGTCTGTTCAGCTGCTGCGGGTTTATGAATTATTTTTTTCCAGATTATTGGGACATAGTTTTTGCAAATGGATCTGTTTATTAGAATGAAGATGGAGAATGCTATGGATATAGTTGCAGTTTTTAGTTATTCTGTTGGTAGGTCATCAGCTGCCAGGGATGTCGGCTTTAATTTTCATAAATATTAGTGGGCTTGAATTTTTGTGCAGTATTATGGGTTTCTGGGATGGTGAATGGTAAGCTGGAGTTTTGTTTAGTGATTGCTAGAACTGAGTTAATGAAGTGGTGGTTAAACTGAGTTGGAGTGTTGCCTGAGGTCTTACTGATTGTAGGAGGAGTGGAGGTTTGCCCTGGGTTTAATAATTTTTTAATGGAAGACCAGAGGAGAGTGGCATTGTTTTGATGTGCATTCTGGAGGTTTAGGATTTTTTTTGTCATTGGTTATTTTTGGTGCTTAGGTAGATTTTGTAGTGCTCTATATTTTTGTAGGTTTCTTTGATTTTTGATTTCAGACCATTCTTTCCAGGTATGGTCTCACTTAGTCATTATATTTTTGGTTTTGCACGTTCACTGTGGGGCTGGGTGTGACCTAACTTGCTTGGTCCTAAAGGGTGCCTGTCCATTTAGTACTTTCAGAAATATCTGGATAAAGTAAGCAACTACTTCATCAAGGGGAAGAGTTTTTTGGTAGGTTCCAGTTGTATTAAGAGAGAGGATTGAGTTAATATTTTCAGGGATGAATTGTTTTTGTTGTGAACTTGTGTGAAGATTACTTGTCTAAGAAAACGTTTATCTCTGTCTTATTATACAAGTTGAGAAGTCATCACTAATTGTATCTGGTAGGGCACCACTGGAGATTATATCATCTGGTTTATTTGTGACAATCTGGTCAAGTGTGGATTCTCTGTTTGAATTTGCTTTTCTTAGGTGGCGGTGTTTATCAGCTGCAAAAAGACAAATAAGTTTATTCTAGGTGAAGTTAGGTCATTTTGTTTCCAGTCAATGTTTGTATCTCCTGTTATTATGGTCTCCTGACCTATTCAGCTGTTTAACCAACAAAGGGTGTCTTTGAGCGTTTCTGCATTATTACCTGGGTTAATGTCAAGTCCTATAATACATATGGATTTGTTCTTTTTGATTTTTAATGAGGTGGTTAGGACTTCAGTGTTTTGGAATTGTGGAGGTTAGTGAGGGTATGTACTTATTCCTAGGGAAATTTTGAATATAACTTATTTGCCAACTCCCAGAAGCATAACTAGTTCAACTAGCACCATGGGCCAGTACTATTTACCTGTGCCCCACCCCATCAGCTTTTCAAGTGAAGAGCAAAAAAAATAATAACAAATTTAAAAATGGCACTAAACTGTAATAAGCCAATGCATGTAAGATACTGACTTATTACAGTTAGATATGCAACCCCCCCCCCCTCCCTCAGGTCTTCCACTTAAGAACAAAGAAAAAAATGGGCGTTTCTTCTACTGGCACACCACCCAGGTAGCCAGCTGCATAACTCCCTCTCCACCCCAGGAATTTGGGTCCAATTTATGTGCCCTGCCCCCAATCCTCCTTTAGCATATCTTCTTAAACTATAACAAACTGTTTGCTACAGTTTATACCTTGCCTGCATGAAGTGGTACAGTGCTCCTCTTTAAAAACAAAAATCACTATAGATGTAGCAAACAGTTTCTACAGTTTATACCCTGCCTGCAAGGAGAACTGTTGCACTCATATTTTAGTTAAAAAAATTATTCTGCTTAAACTGTAGCAAACTGTTTGCTACAATTGTAGCGAACAGTTGCTACAGTTTATACCTTGCCTGCACGGAGTGGTACAGTTCTCATGTTTTACTTAAAAAAAATAATTTCTTCTTTTTCTTATTTTTCAAGTGTAGCAAACTGATTGTTACAAATGTAGCAAAGAGTTGCCACAGTTTATACCCTGTCTGCTCAGAGTGCTACAGTGCTGAAGTTTTAGTTAGAAAAAAATATTCTTTTTGTTTTAAAATGTTAGCAACTGTAGTTGCTACAGTTTAGATCCACATAAAGGACTACAGCATTCAGGTTTGACCACAAATGCAACACCGGCTTTTAAAGGCCAGTATTGCACTAAAGAGTTTTTGGGATAGGCTGATGGCACCCCCCCCAACACTTTGCACCCAGGGCAGTTGCCCCTCTTTCCCAACTCTAGCTACACTGCTGCCACCCCCACATTTGTGTTGTCTACCAGATCTGATTATATTATGTCCTTGGGAAGGGGTATTTCATAGATTTATAGCTTTATAGGTAAGTAAAAAGCTAGCTATCCTTAAGGAACATTTTTAGCCTAGCCATTTTCCCCTTTTTTGCTCAAATTAACCTACCCCATTTGGTTAGAGATTGGCCTTACCTATTATTGCTTATTGTGACAGTTAGCCAGGTTTTGGCTGTTACTATTGTATCAGGGCTATATAACATGGAGATCGAGAGATTTATTGCAGATGCTTTGGAAGATTATGTTGAGTAGGAGAAGGCTGTCACCTTTACTGAACAGAGGACAGTGAGATGGGGTTGCCTGGGTAAAAGTAGTTGGTACTGGTTGTAGGATGCTGGTAGGGCCAGGGATGAGATGAATGTCACCACTGAGTTTACGTGTGATGGTCATATTATGCAATGGGTGTTAATATCTGGGTTTGGTTGTGTTAATTAGTATTGGGTGAGGCCTTGTTTTTTGTAAGGATCTGTGTGTATGTAGCTGCGGTAGTGTATGTGTGTGTGTGGGGGGGTAGAGTAATTGCCATATGAGGGAGAAATGAGATTTGTTTAAGTGTGTGCATGAGTTGTGAACTGTATGTGAGTTGTGGGAGTATATGTGTGTATAAAAGTTTGTGTTGTGTGTGAGTGAGATGAGATCATTGTGAGTAGTTACACATATCATTGTTTAATAATAGCTGGGAAAAGGAGGGAAGGTTTTTATTAGCGAGGGGAAGTGTGTTGAAAAAAGAGATAACACTAAGGTAAGTGTGAAGAGATTACTATTGGGATGCAGAATGTTAATACTTGCTGATAGAGGTAGTGCATGTGGTGGGGTTAGAATGATTTTGTTTTAATCTGTACTGGAGTGGGGGGGTAATAGAAGTGGAATTGGTATAATGAGGAAGGAGTTTGTTTGGAGGAAGCTAAATGAGTTGTTAGTAGACTGATGGGTTGAAGGGGATTTGGTGAACAGTGAGGGTTAAAAGAGCTGAATATGTACAAATGTAGGTGAAGTGAGGATGGGCTGAAATTGGGGACAGTGTAGGGGAGTGGACTTCTACCCTAGCAGAACCAGGATGGAATGGAATGGGGCTCTACTCCCAGGCTGTCGAGATCTTAGAAAAACAATCAGTGGAGCAGCATTTTGGAAAGGTAAAAAAGCAGGCATATACTGAGTTTTCTATGAGAGATACTTTTATTTTTGTCATTACTTCTGTATGCAAAATGCAGACTTCAGCACTTTCAGAGCCAATACAGGGAAAATACATCTCCTTGTTAAGAGGGAATCTTATTTTAAGTACTACTTGTGATTATTGCCAACTTGTATCCTGATAATAACCAGTTTGTATCCTGTCTTTTCCGTGACCTCTCCAAAGCCTTTGACACGTTTCTCACTCTATACTATTATCAAAACTAGCTGATCTCAATCTCTATGGTCTCTCACTTGGTTGGTTCACTAGTTAGCTCTCCAATAGGCCACAACTTGTCAAGTGGCTCTCTTCCTGCTCCTCCTCCCTACCCATCACATCTGGTGTACCCCAGGGTTCCATCCTGGGCCCCCTTCTGTTCAATATTTTCACATAGATTCATAGGATGATGCTAGGCTACTGGCCTGGAGGCCCTTACAAGCCTTGTCATGAATTTCTTCCATGCTTCCACAAAGTCAGAACTTGTTTCCCCTGTCCAGTAGGGACACAGGTGGGATCCCAGGAGTGTATTTTCTTTTTCCCATCCAGTCGTCCAGGTTCCCCTTAAAGAGGCCTGGAGAGGTACTCTGCTTAACATGGACAGGAAGTCTATTACACAGATGGGGGAGACTCTGGGACACAAATCTATCCTGCCAACAAGTTCTATTAATGCCACAGACCAGGTTTAGGCCTCATGTAGCCTGAGTGGATTTTGACTTATGGATATGCAGCAACTCCATCAAGGCTGGATCTTAGATGGCCTTGTATGCAAGACACAGGTCACCTCTGAGCAGTCTGTACAAGACTGACTAGAGGGACAGGGCTTTTAGCCTATCTGTACAGAACAGGTGTTTGAGACCCTGGATTTTCCTGGTCAGGAACCTCTGTGGTCTCTCCACCTGCTGCATGTGCTTGGCAAGGTACATGCCGAAGGGGGCATTGCACTCAATAATGGGTCTGAGAAGGGATGAGCACAGCAATGTTATCACCTCCTTGTTCCTGGATGAAATACCCTTACTTATGAGGTGGGCCATATAGAAAGCCTTCCATACAGTGGAGGCATCGTGATGGTCAAAAGTCAGGTTGCTATCAATCTAGGTGCCCAAGTCCCTCATGACTGCTTGCATGCTTATTACTTTGTTATTAATGTAATAATTAGTGGTATTACCGTTTTCCCCAAAGAGGATAATGATGCATTTCTTGGCATTCAGTTTGAGGCCATGCTGCTGTCACCAGTCATTAGTTTGGGTAAGGCCCTCTTGGAGGATGTTCACATCACTACAGGAATTTAAGACAGCACCCAGCTTGCAGTCATCTGCAGACTTGGTCAGACAGAGACCAATGGTTTTGGCTTGCACCTCTGAAAAGTATATCCCGAAAGTAGAGTCCCCAAGACCGATCCTTGGGGTACACCACTCGCTACAGGTCTTCTACTAGAGGTAGCTTCCCCTATTTTGACTGAGTGGGTTCAATCAGTGAGCCAGTTAGTTACCATCTGGTAACATATGGGTTGATGCCTAGCTGGGAGAATTTACCTGTTATGCCTGAGTAGAGGATAGTGTTGAAGGCTTTGGCTAGGCCAAGGTAGGTAGTTTGCACAGTCTTCCCCTCGTCCATGGCTTTGGTGACTGTTTTGAAGAAGTTGACCAAGTTTAATAGGCACAATTTCCCTTTGACAAAACCAAACTGTGTGGGGTCAAGTGTTTTGAGGTTGCCAATGTCCTTGTTTATAAGGTCCATAATGCATTCCATGGCCTTGCAGATCAGACTAGTTAGGCTGATGGGCCTATAATTGCCTGGGTCAGTGGACGCTCCACCTTTGTGTAGAGGAATGACAGTGGCTGTCCTCCATTCAGCTGGGATGAAGCCAGTGCTCAGGCTTTGGTTGCACAGGGTGCCTAACTTGAGATGAGAGCTCATGCCTGAGTTCATGTAGGATGCAGCCAGGGATGTTGTCGGGTCCCATGGAGACTGTATTTTTTGCCTTTGAGATTGCATTAAAGACCTGCTCCCTGGTGATGAGGGGAGGGGGCCGGTGCTGGGGATGTCCTGGTTTACTAATGGAGGGACAGGAGAGTGAAGTTTTCACTGAACCTGTCTGCCAGCAGGTTGGCTATATCTACAGCATTTGTGCATGTAGTGTTCTTGACCACCAGTTCAGAGCAGATTTGGGTGTTACCTTTGAGATTGCAGAGGTATGTGAAGAAGGTCTTGTGATTGTCCTTAGTGTGGCCAATTTGGACTCAAAGTTAGCCTTGAGGATTTCACCAGTGACCTTATTTGCTTGTTCAGACAAAGGAGAGATTGCTTTTCAGCTCAGCACTTGCTCCTTCTTAGTCCTGGACAGCAATTTTTTTTCCTTTTGTTATACAGTTTGTTTATTGCTGCTGTCCACCAGGCAGGTTTCATCTTCCTTGAGGAAGATGATTTGGTCCTATCAGGTATTGCTGAGTTGATACAGATACGCAGGTGCTCATATAGTTTTTCGGTGTAGGCTTGAACATTAGTGCTAGTTCCAACTGAAGGGATGGTGGCTGTGAAGCTGCTTATACCTGCTCTCAGGAGACTGTAGTCAGTTTTGGAAAAGTTTTTTTGTTTGACCCTGACAAGGGGGAGGTCAAGGGAGATGGTGACTTCAAAAGTGATCACTTTATGGTCGAATCTTACCAAGGAGAATGACACTGTAGAGGTGCTACAGTGGCTACTCATGTTGGTTTGTACCAGGTCCAGGATATTTTCACCTCTCGTGGGAGTGTTGACCAGCTGATCCAATGCATTGGCACTGAAAAAGTCAAGGAATCTCTGGGCATTCATGTTTGGGCTAGAATAGATCTTCCGCTCTATGGCTGGGTAATTAAAAAGCCACCCAGGATCAGGGCAGAAGGTTGAATCTTGATGGATTCAAGTTAGTCCAAATAGGTGGAGTGGCTATCCTGTGTCATGGTTGGGGGTCTGTAGCTAGCTATGATTTGAATAGGTGCTCTGTCAACAGTTAACTGCACTTGGAGTGTCTCCTGTGCATCATACCATTTGACCAGCCTGGAGGTGTGTATGTCTTTGATAAATATTGAAACTCCACCTCCTTTAGCTTTGTAGCCCTCATTTTGGGATCTGAAAGTATGGTAGAATGAGTAACCTGGTAAGGGTGGAATGCTCTCCACAGCTTTGAACCAGGTTTCAGTGACTGCACAAATGTCAGCATCCTCCAGGGTGAGGAATGCTTGCAATGAGTGCAGCTTCATGCTAAGACTCCTAGTGTTTAGCAGCATGACGTTTAAATTTCATTTAGAAGAATTTTTATGTTGGCAATTTTGTATTTAAAGTTTTGACTAAATAAGGTACTATGGGGGAGGCAAGAGCCTTTACCAGAAGCCTGAAACCTAGTGGAGACAGATGAAGGCCATCTCTGGCAATGATCTCCATACCTCTTGCAAACAAACCCCCCTTATTCAATATGCCACTGATTCTACACTCATCTCCATTTCCAACAATATCTCTGACCTCCATGCTCACACCCAAGACTCTTTTCTATCCATTGAATAGTGGTTGCCTGATAATCAGCTTATCTTAAACCCTAAAAAAAAAAAAAAAAAAAAACTCTTGCAATTTCTCCCCTGTTCTCTCTCTCAACATAAATCAACCTTTGTCATCACATCCTCTGACAAGTCCACCATTAAACCTAAACCTCACACTAAGCTCTTAGGTACCATCATAGATGATGAACTAAATTTTAACTTCCATGCCCTTCAAAGCATTAAAAAAACACCAAAAACTTGGTCTACTATACTGAAATACAAAATGTCTTACCTCAGACGCTAGACTCTCCCTGGCTCAGGCTCTCCTCCTCCCCTCCCTTCTCTATACTCCCCCAATCCTAACTAACATGCAGTCTACAGTCTTATCAAAACTACAACAAACATACCACAAAATAGCTAGATTTGCCACTAACTTTCCTCACAACTCTCACCACTGCCTTGCACTCAACTCTCTTCAATGGTCGGAATTCCCCAACAACTCCTACTATCACAATTTCAAATCACACACTCAGTATTATATAAACCATCTTCCTGCCCTTATCTCTCCTCCTCCCTTGTATCCTATAACACCCCTACTTGTCCCTTCTGTACTTCCAATCAGCAACTCCTCGATATTTATAGACCTAACAAAAATGTTGGAAAACTACTATATAAATCCTTTGTAGCCCAAGCCTGGAATAAACTCCCTTCTGTCATAAGATCCATCCCCCATCCCAATCACTTCAAAAAGGAACTTAGACTACCCCATTTAACACAAAGTCCTGCCCCTGTCATGACCCTACCTAATTTCTCTTCATTATTGCATTACCACTATTCATTACACAGACATTTCACTCCACCATCCCTTACTTTTCTCTCTTAACACATAGTTTTAATACATTTTAGGTTCATAGGTTCATAGGTAGGTACTAGGCTATTGGCCCTAGGGCCTATATAAGCCTAGACAAATGGTACCCTGGCTTTTGCCACCCAAGAAAATTATTTTCCTGTGCCCCTGTCAAGCAGAGCCACAGAAGTGATCCCCGGGGTGAATTTCCTATCTTCCATCCAGTCATCAAGATTGTTCTTAAAGAGTGCTAATGAGGAGCTTTGTTTGATATAGATAGTTAGTTTGTTCCAGAGTATGGGACGTCTCTGGGACAGGAATCTATCCCTCCAGCATGTTCTGTTTATTGTGGTGACAAGGTTTAGGTCCCTAGAGCATGTAACTAAGAGGGATTGGGATTTCTTTACATGGAACAGTAGATAAAATACCAGTTCAATAACAATCCAACGGACCAAGCATGTAATCCAGTAAGAAGTTTAATCCAATGTAAGCGCTTTCGGCCGAGTCACCGGCCTTCTTCAGACATAAAACACACTGAAATAAAAGCATATATATATATATATATATATATATATATATATATATATATATATATATATATATACACACATCCAAACTTACCATGATTGAATAATAGCAACCAATTAATTAAATAAAACAATGAGCTGTTGGCTGTTAACTATTTCAACTCCTAATATTACCTAACCACAAGGTAAAACACATACAAACCGCATATTAAAAACTCAATATACCAGTAAATAATAAATTTATATATTCGTAACAAATATAATATACATTAAATACCATGGATTTTATCTATTATAAGCTTTTAATTTTAAAATGCTGGTAAGTGATATTGAATCATTGAGTCCTGGAAACTCTGTTGCATTTAAAAGAACTTGCCACCAGTATTCTTTTGATTCCATTCTTATGATTTCTTTACATGGAACATGTCCAACAGCTCTGGGTTTGACATAGCTTTGTATGTTAGGCAGAGATCGCCTCTGAGTAGGCGATATGCGACAGAGTAAAGCTGGAGTTTTTTTAGATGGTCTGCGTAGAGTATCTGTTTGATTCTGGTAATCCTCTTTGTGAGGTATTTTTGTGGCATTTCCAGTTGTTGTAGATGTCTTGTGAGGTACATACCAAAAGGGGCATTGTACTCTATAATGGGTCTGATGAGTGATGAGTAGAGGGGAACAATGACCTCTTTTTTCCTGGATGAGAAACCTTTTGTGATGAGGTGTGCCACGTAGTAGGATTTCCTGACTACTGTGGCAATGTGATTATCAAAGAAGAGACTATTGTCCACCTGTGTCCCAGGGTCTCTTATCACACTTTTGGTGTTAAGTAGAATACCACCTATGTGGTAGTTCATGGTTACAGAGTTTTTACCAAAAGGGATGACAATGCACTTTTTGGCATTGAGCTTGAGGCCATGGCTTTGACATCAGGCATCTGTCTCAGTGAGGCCCTTTTGTAGGATGTCCACATCATTAGGAGTTTTGATTATGGCTCCTAGTTTGGAGTCATCTGTGAACTTTGTTAGCCAAAGACCTTCTGTGTTAGCCTGTACTTCAGAGAAGTAGATACCAAACAGGAGAGGACCTAGCACTGAACCCTGTGGTACTCCACTTGTCACTGCTCTGAAGTTGGATTTAGAGTCTGCTACTTTCACAGTGTGGGTTCTGTCGGTGAACCAGTTGGCAACCTGTCTTGTGACATAGGGATTTACACCTAGTTTAGTGAGTTTGTCTATAATTCCAGAGTGGAGGATGGTGTTGAAAGCCTTGGCGAGATCTAGATAGGCTGTGTGAACCACCTTACCCTCATCTAAGGCTTTGGTGACCGCTTCAAAGAAGTCTATCAGGTTTAGGAGACATGATCTGCCTTTTACAAACCTGAACTGGGTAGGGTCCAGAGTTTGGAAATTACCGATGTCATTGTTTATAAGTTCCATGATGATATGCTCCACAGCTTTACAGACCAGGCTCATCAGGCTAATGGAGCGGTAGTTCCCAGGGTTTGTGGTGGCTCCCCCTTTGTGGAATGGGATAACTGTTGCTGTGTGCCATTCAGTGGGCACAAAGCCTGAGATGTGGCTATGATTGAACATGGTACTTAGGTGGGGTTCTTCTGTAGTTCATGTTTAACGCAGTCTGGGATGTTGTCAGGTCCCATGGACGCTGTGTTCTTGGCTTTGGAGCATGTGTTCTTGGCTTTGGAGCATGTGTTTTTTACCTGTGGCTTTGGAGCATGTGTTTTTTACCTGTGCAGCCATGATTACAGGTACTTTGCATTCATCCGGTATAGAGATAGGCCCTGTAGGGGATGAAAGAGGGATAAAGTTAGCACTGAACCTATCTGCCAGGATGTTGCCAATATCAGTTGGTTCTGTATATTTAGGACCATTGTACTGTAACTCAGAGCAGATCTGAGTGTTGCCATTGAGATTCTTGACATAGCTATAGAATGCTTTGTGGTTGTCTTTAGAATTAGTGGCAATTTTGTTTTCGTAACTAGCTTTGGAGGATTTTATGAGGAATCTCAGCTTCTTACTGAGGCTGACCATGGAGTTCCTCCAATTATGGAATTTTACTCTTTTCTGCAACAGTTTCTTTCTTCTGTTGTAGTTTGTTTATAGCAGGGGACCACCAGATTGGCTTCCTTTGTTTGGAGGATAGCATCTTGGTTCTGTTAGGGATTGCACGATCCATGCACTCGTGTAAGTGCTTATAAAGTGCAATTGTATAGGATTCAGCAGTCGTATCTCTATTGTCCGTCACCATGGATGTTGTGAAGTTTGCCACTTCTGTCTTAAAGAAGCATGAAGTTGGCATTGGAGAAAATTTTTATGGAGGTTTCCATAATGGGGGGGGGTGGGATGTGGATGTCTAGGATGATTTGCTTGTGGTCGGATCTGACCAACAAGGAATTGACCTTTGGTGTGGAACACCGGTTGCCCATGTTGGTAATGACCAGGTCTAGGACATTGCTGCCCCTGGTGGGGGTGTGGATAAGTTGATCCAAGGTATTTGAATTTATGAATTCCAGAAAACGTTGAGCACAAGAGTTGGTACATGAGTAATTTTCCCAGTTAATGGTGGGGGTAGTTGAAATCACCCATTATTAGTGTGTTAGGTTGTACCCTAATATTTTCCAGTGTATCAAGAAATGAAGAGTGGGAATCCTGGGGCATGGTGGGGGATATGTAGCAAGCTACAATTTGCATTGTGGTCTTGCCCAGAATTAGTTGCACTTGGATAATCTCAGATGCATTATGCTGAGCAACTAGCCTGGAGGTGTGGATATCCTTAATGAATATGGACATGCCTCCACCTTTAGTGCTTTGGTCCAGGTTAGGTGGCCGAAAGGTGTGGTATGAATTATAGCCTGGTAATGCAGGGGTGCTCTCTGGAGCCTTGAACCAGGTCTCTGTCACTGCACAGATGTTGATGTTCTCCATTTTAAGGAGTGCCTCGAGTGAGTGCATTTTGAGGTTTAGACTTCTAGCATTAAGTAACATTGCCCTCAGATTTTTCTTGCTTATACCTGTTATGGTGATGAATTTGTCATTTGAATCTTGCCTAAAAAAGGCACTATAGGGGTGGCAAGAGCCTTAACCAGTATCCGGAATCCCAAGGGCGACAGGTGCAGGCCATCTCTGCAAAGCATCATGGTTTGTCGATCATGTCATCCCAGGCAGACAGATACTGGATCCCCTTATAATGACACCAGAAGCTTAGCCAATTGTTGAAGTCAATCATTTTGTCCTTGTACTGTGGTATCATTCTGGGTGATGGTAGAATGCTACTCATACCTGCCTAGGCTACAAGATCAGAAAGCTCCTCCATGTCTCTTTTCATGTAGTCCAGGAAGGTACATCTCAGGTCATTCACACCAACATGGGCAATCACAGAGTCATATTTGTACTTGCTGTGGAGTGACCTGAGTGCATGTGTTATGTGGTGGATCCTGGCACCTGACAGGCAGCTGACAGTAACTTTCTCCTTGTTTAGCCTGGTGAGTGGAACATCAGTGTGCCTGACTATAGAGTCATATGACTAGAGTGTTGGGTACATTGTTATGCCTTATGGGCTGTGGTTGAGTGGCACACTGAGTTTGTGGGCTATGTGTCATTTGGGTTGTGTTGGGGGGGTGGAGGTTGCTTGCGTTTCTGCTTTGGAGGTCCCTGTTGCTTGGGTAGATTTTTTTTGAGAGCCTCCGTGAATGTAGGTGTGTGTTTTGTGTTTCTATGTGTGTGTTTTGATGGTGTAGGTTTTGAGGGACTACGTGATGAGTGTGGTGTGGTGCAAGTGTTTACCTTCTCCTCTTGTCTGTCTAGTCCAGTCTTGGGCGAATAGAGCTTTGCTTCCAGTTTGGTTATATAAGTGCATCTCTCACAGGTTGTAGTGCTGGGTGGTAGGAGGAGAGGGTTGTCTGTGTACATGAGGCAATTGCTGCATTGCCCAAAGATGCTCAGATTCATCAGGTAGACAGGAGAAAACACAGGGAGCTGACCCTTAGACATGCCTGGATAGGTGCTTATTTATTAAGTACTAAAAACTGTTTTCCTCTAGACAAGTGAGGAAAGTTGAGTGCTGTAATAATTTGTAGCTTATTTAGTGCTTACAATGAGTTCTGAACATGTGCTGAGCTCAAAGAAACAGATTTGAGTACTGAAACTAGAAAACTGGCTAGTTCAAAGAAACAAAATAAAGCTAGAAGGCGTCCCTCTAACACAGAAAGGCTTCGGGGCTCAGAAGCTTAAAAACAGTCCTGGATACACCAAATCTGTATCTGGACTAGACAACTTATAGGAAAGGCAGGAAACAAGCTTAGAAAAAAAAAAAATATATATATATATATATATATATATATATATATAGATATATATATATATATATATATATATATTATTTTTTTTTTTTTTGTAAAGTGGAAAGGGGAAAGGAGGAGCAGAAGCTAACTGCGTTGGCCTTCTCAAATGTTCTCCCTGGAATAGGTAGAATGAGGTAATGACACTAGACTGGGAGGAGTGTCCCAGATCAAATTTACAGTAGGGGCGGGCAACTGCAAAGCCACCAGATGCTTAACAATTGTAGAAAATTCTACTTGATACCTCACACACAGTGAGTAAAATAAAAGTGCTATAAATAACTCAGAAATAAGCAAAAAACAGGATACTTAATGTTATATATCACAGATTAGTTAGCTCAGAGCCCTTCCTCCAACTTCCTCTGATTAGCTGTGTGAAATGGCAGAAACGGTCACAAGTTAACTTCTTAAGTAACAAAGTTGAAACCTGAAACAACTTTAAAAAAAGCTTGAAAGAACCAATGAGGTGCTTACTCCAAGGCGTAGTCCAGGCAACCCCAGTGAGTCAATAACCACAAACAATTCACTCTCACTGAAATGCTATACTGGCTTTGGCTAAGCTATGATGGCCTGGGATATGTGCTCAGACACACAGCCTCTACTAACAAACACCTACGCCCAAAACACAAACCTGAATATGGACAATGCTACACTACCAACACTACTTAGGTAGAAAAAATCTGCAGAAATGTTTAAAAAGATAAAGGATCAAGGAGACTCTAGAGAATGCTTTTAAATGCAAACAAGTTAAATTATACACTCCTAGCAGGAAATCAGAACAAACAAACCCAACCAGATGCTTAACAATTGTAGAAAATTCTACTTAATACCTCACACACAGTGAGTAAAATAAATGTGCTATAAATAACTCAGAAGTAAAAAAAAACAGGATACTTAATGTTATATATCACAGATTAGTTAGCTCAGAGCCCTTCCTCCGACTTCCTCCAATTAGCTCAGTGTGAAATGGCGGAAACAGTCACAAGTTAACTTCTTAAGTAATAAATTTGAAACCTGAAACAACTTTAAAAATTTTTTGAAATAACCAATGAGGTGCTTACTCCAAGGGGTAGTTCAGGCAACTCTGTTTAATCAACGAAAAAAAAAAAAAAACATGTCAAATGAGCAGCCTAGATAGTTTAAGTGTTTACCTCTCACAAACAATAAAACATCAGGCCAGGCAGATTTCTTAAAATAGAAAACAAAATAGAGCAGGTAACAGAAAGCAGCTCTTTCAGTCACAGACAAAAAATATATAGGTTCCCTTACCCAGCAGGGAATCACCAGTAGTGCTTTAGTTTATACAGGCTTGAATTTTTTTCAGACAAAGGCCTTGAATTTCACTGAGTATTTAAATATCACTCAAGAGACAATTTAACCAATGAAAAAAACGTGAAATGTGCAGCCTAGATAATTTAAGCATCTACCTCTAACATAGAACAAAAACACCAGGCCAAGCAGGTTTCTTAAAACAGAAAAATTGAGAAGATAACAGAAAGCACCTCTGAAATAATTCACTCTCACTGAAATGCTATACTGGCTTTGACTAAGTTATGATGGCTTGGGACATGTGCTCAGACACACAGCCTCTACTAACAAACAACTAGGCCCAAAACACAAGCCTGAATATGGACAATGCTACACTACCAACACTACTTAGGTAGCAAAAAACTGCAGAAATGTTTAAACAGATTAAGGATCAAGGAGACTCTAGAGAATGCTTTTAGACCCACAAGCTTATACTTCATCTCTACTTTAAATATCTTTTCTGTATTAGAATGATATCTTTGTATTAGATTTTCTATTTGCTTTATGTACTATATAAGACCTTCAAGTTTTTTGCTGTATTTACATATATTTTTATCATGCTGTTACTGTACTTCTCTGTATTGGAACTTTTCTCCTCAGGTTTCCACTGGAAAATGGGCTTCTGACTCAGGTAGACCAACCTGGTTAACAAATGTTAAATAAATAAATAAATGATTGCAATATGTAACTAAGGGAGAACAATAACACCTTACTTGTCACTATGTTAACTATACTGAAAAGATTATACTGCTGCTTTGTACTTCAGATGGCAATATATTTAATGGGGGGTTAAACTCTTTTATTACACTATCTTGGTAATTACAGGGTGTAGTACAACTTTCAGTACTGACTCCTTGACAGGGATTTTTATTTTAGTGACATCAGGATTACAGCCCAAGATACTTTTTGGGGATGGAGTCCTCCAGTAGTCTGCACACTTTAAAATAAATGGGTAGTTACATATATTAGCCAGACAATATCAGTTACTTAAAGGATGTGTTTCAATATTCATACTTTAATTATTTTTTTCTGATTAGGGGTTATTGTCTTAATTGGAAAATGATTGGTCTTTCACTGTTGGTATGGTGTTATGAACAAACTGTGCTGTAAGCAATTGAAATGAACCTATAACCTGCACAGGAGTTAAAAGGACATTGAAACAAATTGCATTCCTGCTGTTTACTCAACACACTGTTCTTCTGCTGAGTTATAAATGGAGTGAAGAAATACTGCATTTTTCTTTTTCAGTAAAAGTCAACCTTTCATTAAAAACTTTAAGTCTGCTGGTTTTATTCTCCAATCATGGACCAAGAGGCTCCAAGATGTTACAATAGGCAGCCACTCTTTTATCATATGAAGCATACTGTCAGCATAATTCTTCATGCCAGACACAGTGTCATTACCATTTACCAAATGTGGTATACAGCAGGCACCATTAATCATATGCTTGGTACTGTCACCTCAGCAATTACCATACATGGTATACAGCCGGCAACATTAACCTTATGCTGTGTACTGTCATCCCACCAATTACCACATGTGGTATACAGCAGGCAACATTACCCTTATGCTGTGTACTGTCACCCCAGCAATTACCACATGTGGTATACAGCAGGCACCATTAACCTTATGCAGTGTAGTATCACCCCAGCAATTACCACTTGTGGTATACAGCAGGCACCATTAACGTTATGCAGTGCACTGTTACCCCAGCAATTACCTTACGTGGTATACAACAGGGACCATTACCCTTATGCTGTGTACTGTCATCCCAGCAATTACCAAATGTGGTATACAGCAGGCACCATTAATCATATGCTTGGTACTGTCACCCCAGCAATTACCATACATGGTATACAGCCGGCAACATTAACCTTATGCTGTGTACTGTCATCCCACCAATTGCCACATGTGGTATACAGCATGCACCATTAACCTTATGCGGTGCACTGTCACCCCAGCAATTACCACAAGTGGTATACAGCGGGCACCATTAACCTTATGTAGTGTACTGTCACCCCATTCAGCTTATAGAGTATGTCCTTGTTAGCAACTACCATATGAAGTATGTTGTTGACACCATTAACCTTATGTAGTGCACTGTTACCCCATTCGTTCACCTTGTGAGATATGTCCTTGGCAGTAATTACCGCATGAAATTTGCTGTTGACACTATTCATTGTATAAGGCATTGGGTCAACAGCATTCACCACATGGCATGTCATCACACTATGTATCACCAAGTGAGGCATGTAGCTGATATGATACATGCTGCGAAAGCATTCATTGAATAATACATGCAACTAACATTTTCACCCATCATCATCCATCATGCAATGTATACAGTCTGCTCCATTCACTGTATGAAATAAACTATTTATGCAAGGCATGCAGTCAGCATTATTCACCATACAATAGTTATGATTTGTTCCATTCCCCATATGCGGCATTATTTCACACCAGTCACTATGCTGTTAACACCTTTCAGCATGAGTGGTTACAGATCAGCACCATTTATTATGTGAGGCATCTGACTGTTTCCATCCATTAAATGTGGTATGATGTAACACCATTCATGGAGTCATCCAGTAGTAGTGACACAATTCATAAAATGTGTTATACAGCCAGCACAATTCATCATATAAGGTACATATCAGGCACTCTTCACCACAATGAACCACCCTTCAGAGAATACTGATGTTGACATATGCTGAATCTGCATTGGTCTGCAAACAGTCCCTTTGTAGTGCAGACATTGTGATCATTATATCACCAAAGGCTGCCTAGAATACAATTATTGTGTGTGTGTGTGTGTGTGTGTGTGTGTGTGTGTGTGTGTGTGTGCGTGTGCGTGTGCGTGTGCGTGTGTGTGTGTGTAAAATGGCAGCAGCTTCACTTTCAACATTCACTCATTTAAGTGCTGCCTATCCTGATGTCTCACTACCATGACATATGTAAAATACTTCTCCTAGTCATGAAGGCAGCAGAATTTTACTTCAATTTTGATAAACAGTTTTTCAACTTTTTCCATGTCTATATTCTCCTGTTGGCATTTTCAGCTCCCCACCACCTGCCGTAATTAAGAAGACTACAGAGGAGATTCTGACTGCTAATATAATTTTGCCACCTATGTTTCCCAAGGACACAAACAAGAACAAGTGCAAACAGGCTTACAAGTGGATATTCCCACTCACTTTTCTTCATTTTTCTTTGTTCTTCAATTTCTTATCACTGTCATTTCATCCAGATGGGTAAGCATCATTTGTTTACATCAACTAAATTATACCCAGCTTCTCTTAACACACAAAATTATATTTAATCCCACTTACTTCCCAACTATAAGTACTATTCTTCACTACAACCCCCAAATCATCACCTTCAATCTTCTGAAGAAATCTACTTGATATCTATAAGCCTTATAAAAACTGTAGTCAATGCCTATACTCATACTGTGCAGCAAAAGTCTGAAATACAATCCCTGCACCCATCAGAGCAATACATAACATTAATTTATTTAAGCTGCAACAAAAAGAATTCCTTACTGACTCTTGGCATTGCATTTGCTGCTCTCCTGGCTACAATTTTAGATCCTTCTCCTGTGGTACCTACATACATATTCTCTCTCTCCTTTTCATAGGTTCACAAGTTCATAATAGGTTACTAGGATAGTGGCCCTAGAGCCCTTACAAGCCTAGCCATTTTAATCCCGGGTTTCTTCAATTCTCCTTGGTTAAATGGGTGTAATTCACAGAGTGAATCTATGATAAACACTGATTACCCTGTCCATGACGACATGGGTTCCACCCCCAGGGTGAATTTGCGGTCTCCCATCCATTTGTCCAGGTTTCGTTTGACTAGGGTCAGTGAGGAACTCTGTTTCACATCAACTGAAAGTTAATTCCAGAGTAGCAGCAATCTCTGGGAGATATATCTGTCTCTCCAGAATGTTCTGTTAATGTAACAGGCTAGGTTAAGATCCCTAAAGTGAGTGACTGTTGTGGCATTTGACTTGCGGATGTGCCGCATTTCCATAAAGGCTGGATCAGAGAAGTTGCTTCTCAGCAGCCTATATGATACAGAGTACAGTGACAGAGCTTTTAGTCTATCCATGTAAGTCATGGCTTGGAGGTCCTATATTTTCTTGGTGAGAAACCCCAGTGGTCTCTCCAGCTGCTGCATGTGTCTGGTGAGGTGCATGCAGAAGGAAGCATTCTGCTATATTAATGGTCTGATGAGGATTGAGTACAGTGGAGTTATAACATCCTTAGACCTGGATGCAATGAGCTTACTTATGAGATGTGCAACATAGAAGGCTTTCCTTACCACTGTGGAAACTTAGTGGTCGAAGTTCAGATTGCTATCTACCTGTGTTCCCATATCTCACACCACTGGTTTGAACTTGGGGGGGGGTGCTGTCAATATTGTAATTAACAGGGAATTCTGCTTTGTGTCTCACTATGGGGTTACCTATGACCAAGACATTAGGTGTTGAGGTGTTTTGCCTTAGGGGCTTGGTGTATGTCTTATTATGTGTAGTGGTTTCTATGTGCATAGCAGTGTGTGCAAGTGGTTTACATTTGAGAGGTCTCTGACTTTTTGATAGGCTTCTAATGAGCACCTCTGTGTATGTAGGTTTATGTGTCATTACCTCATTTTATGTGAGAGATGATGTGTGTGTGTGTGTGTGTGTGTGCTGAAACCTGTTTGATGTCCAGTTTGTTGTTACATGAGAGAATTGATTCTAATTTCATAGTGTAATTACATCTCTAACATAGAGTGTTTGTTTTAGGAGTAAGTGGTTGTCAGTATACATGAGGCAATTACTACATTGCCTCATGATGCCCATGTCAATCTAGTTGGCTGGTGAAAGGACAGGAAAGTGCCTGTCCATTATAGCAGGTTTTTACTGCATATACTGTTAGGGAAGAGAGTGGGCTAGTTTGACCAGTTTTTTTGCAACAGCTAACAAAGGTGTTTGTTCTATTGAAGGCTATGGATGATAAGTGTGGCAATGCTGCTCAGTGCACAACTGAATTGCCTGTAGTACAGCAGGGAAGCATGGGAGGGCTCTAATGACAGGCACCTAGGTAAAATTGAGTTTCAAGGTGTTCGCATCTATACAGGGCACTGCTAACCACTGTTCCATGGTGTGCTGCAAAGCACAAACACAAGGCTTAATTACAGGTAAAATTAAACACTTTTAAGCTAATCTACCAATAGGAAAGTACACAAAAAATGTTCCTCCACCAAGCCCCAGCTCAGACAAGGCTGTATCCACACTCTTCTGCCACAAGGGTGCAGGGGTGCCCTTCTTAATGTAAGATGGCTGGTTTAGTGTTTAAATAACAGGCTAGATTCTGCAGGTCTGAATCTAGTCTATGCTATCTAGGTATCAGAACAGTGCAAATCAAGTGCAGATAAGTGTAAAAAAATACTTAGATACCTTTTATGTCTTTCCCAGCTCAGATAGACCAGGTAAACACCTACTTCCACCAGATGAATAATCCCAGTCCTCCTAATGTAAAAACACAGTAATGGCATAAAATGATACAACAAACACACTTAAAAGGTGCGAAATGCTACCACAAACAAACTTAAATATATGGAAACAAACTTAAAGATAGGGACACAGCAGTGTACTTTAAACAGCTTATAAAAGTGTGATTATTCAATAAAAGTATTTTGCCTTGAATAAATGAGCCAAGAGCTACTCAATTGTACAGAATTTATAAAGACACTAAAAAACAAGATAAGCTGATTAATAAGCCCTCCAGCTAATAAAACTATCTTCAGACATTTCAAGTGTTTCCCCAACCTAAACAGACCACAGTACCTCCCAGTGCACTAGATGGAAAATCCATTGACCTCTTTTGATGTAAAAATAAGTGCTTGCTAAAGTGTAAAAATACACTACT
This sequence comes from Protopterus annectens, assembly GCF_019279795.1. Taxonomy (NCBI): domain Eukaryota; kingdom Metazoa; phylum Chordata; order Ceratodontiformes; family Protopteridae; genus Protopterus; species Protopterus annectens. The sequence goes on along the minus strand of NC_056746.1, from coordinate 919,102,774 downwards.
TTATCCAACAGCTAGCTAGATAATGAAAGTAAGATCAAGTAGAACAGGCAATGAGAAGCAAAATGTACTTTTTCAATATAAGCACAAGGAAAGGCAAATATATAATTCAGGATATCAACAGCAGTGTAGAAAAGGAGGGGCTTATTAAGCTTAATTAACAGTTGGGGTGGACAGCTTAAAACTGCCAGGTTTAAACAGCAGATCACCAAATGTAAGGGTGGGTTGGAAAACACAGCAGCAATCACCAGCAGTGCTATAGGTTATGCAGGCTTGAAATCTTTTCAAAGACAAATGCCCTGAATTTCATTCAGTATTTAAGTACACTCAAGAGACAATTTAATCAATGAAAAAAAAAAATGTCAAATGAGCAACCTAGATAGTTTAAGTGTTTACCTCTCACAAAGAATAAAACATCAGGCCAGGCAGATTTCTTAAAATAGAAAACAAAATAGAGCAGGTAACAGAAAGCAGCTCTTTCAGTCACATACAAAAAATATATAGGTTCCCTTACCCAGCAGGGAATCACCAGTAGTGCTTTAGTTTATACAGGCTTAAATTTTTTTCAGACAAAGGCCTAGAATTTCATTGAGTATTTAAGTACCACTCGAGACAATTTAACCAATGAAAAAAATGTGAAATGTGCAGCCTAGATAATTTAAGCATCTTCCTCTAACATAGAACAAAAACACCAGGCCAAGCAGGTTTCTTAAAACAGAAAAAATTGAGAAGATAACACAAAGCACCTCTGTTAGTCACATACAAAAAATATAGATTTCCTCAACCAGTAGATGATCACCAGCTGTGTTTTCCTTTATGCAGGCTTGAAATCCTTGTTTTTATTTCTGTTATTCTTATTTTGCTTAATATTAAGCCTGTTTTACTTTATTTCTCCTCTCTCCCAGATCCAGCCCATTTATTACAGCTAACAAATATGTTTTACACACTCCCCTCTGTCTTCCTTGCCTCCTTATCCACTGTTTGAATTTTTCCACTCTGATATTTGCTTTGTGTAATAAACTCTTACATTTATAACACTAAATGATATTGTATTTATCTTTTTTTAATGATGATATATGTGTATTATTACACATCACATGTATTATTACTTGTTTTAATCTATGTATTTACAGTATATTGTAATATGATGTCTACTTTTACCTATGTATATGTATTTTTTGTTCTTTCATTTGTTGAGCTTTTTCTCCCCGGACCTCCACCAAAAAGAGATAAAATTATCCAGTTGGACTTTCCTGGTAAACAAATGTCAATAAATAAATACTACAATAAATATATGCATTTTGTTTTTTTCTGTTTTTTTTTTTTTCTTAAACCTTCCGTTAACTATGGTGGGCAAAAATAGACTTTTTAAAGAGGAAGCTGTCTCTTCTTTGATTTAGTAAGCTTATGTTATGGTTCCATGTTTCACTGAGTATATGCCTCTGTAAAGATACATTTCTTTACAACCATAGACTATTAATACACACTGTGCAGGTGATGAAGCTTTGATAATGATGCATACCAACTCAGTACCAGGACACTTTCTCGAAACTTAAAAAACTCAACAGCTTCACATTAATTGTTATAAGACTTAATCCTAGTTTCAAACTCCTTGCAACTAGTTCTAATAACACTGTTTTGAGATATAAATGTTTTTGGCTTTAACACAATAGCAAGGTTACCTCCTCAGTTCATCCTCAGGTTATCAATAAATAAAATACAACCAGACTTAGTGTCCTCTACAGGACCTTTCATTTCCAGTTTAGCTTGAGGATGTTCTCACAGATATCCTCCCCATGGTCTCAATGTAAAATTGTGTTCTAACCAGGGTGTATCTAAATGCATTCCACACAGAACTTTCTGCACTTGAAGGGAACAAAAACAAATTACTAGTGAGTTGCTCATAGAGAGAGCTTTATTCAATGTAATTTACTTTATCTTTAGTCCTCGCTGTCAGAGTTGAAGTAGTTAGAAATACTTCAGTGTTTTGAGTTGTATATCAGTGTTTTATATCATCTGTAATCCAGTGCAGCATTGGAAACATTGGAATCTTTCGTACTTCTTAAGAATGTTATCAACTTCCTAGCAATTACTGTTTGTCTGGCATATATTTTTGTGTATCATTATATTTTAGCATTCTTCTTTTTACTTCTCTCTTCTTTAAACTTACAATTTACATCCATTCCCAACTACAGCTGTGACAGAAATAAAACCCCTCCCATTTTTTCTTTGCTCACACACTTTTTCAATATGAATTATTCTACATCTGCAGTTTGTCTCCTACTTACGTAATTGGTTTCACTCCATAAATAATTTTTGCCCCATCCATGTCAATTGCGCCTTCACCCCTTTCTTGGATAATAATCCCACATTCTCATTTGCAATCCTTTTGCTTCTGCCCCTTTAAATTATAACTTCTTCTGTGTCAATACTGTAGCATCCCCTTACTGCAGTCATTCATTTTCTTGTCTCTACACTATCATGCTGCAATTACTGGATCATATTTCCATGATAAAAAAACAGCCAAAACGAGGTAGATACTTCACTGCTGTTCTCAGATGGATTTGAGTGCAACTGTGTATGCATCTGCATCCACTCTCACATCTGCCTGGTTGTGCCATTTCTTAATGTATTTTTTAAATAAAAATGGTACATGATAGTTTGGCAAATCAAAAGTCATCTAATGCATGTATGTATTGACAACTGCCAGAAACAATTCATAGGCCCATAGGTTCATAGATTAGTACTAGGCTAGTTGCCTTTGGGAGCCATGTTAAGCCTAGCCAATTACCCCATGTGAGCCTTCTCTTTACATGAGGACTTCATTCAATTAACCTCAACCAACCCAAAGCAATATAATCAATTTCACATAACCACATCTTGGAGAAAATAAAATAATGGTTTGTATACAAATACAAGGACAAATATGCAATTAATTGTCAAGTAGTAAAAAATCACATATTAGAAGATAGTGACTGTACTTCCTGGTTCTTTTGTCTGTTTTGATGAGACAGTGATTTCCTCAGATTTGAGTAGTTATGTTCAATGAAGCTGTCTAAAAACTAATACTTTCTTGTTCTTTCCTAATCTCTGAAAAATACATGTGTATTTGGCCCCAGTACTGGTGGATTCACAACTTATGTACAAGAAGGATATAAGTACCTGCAAAGGTTATTTGTTTTAATGAATCCCTGTAGATGAGGTATGTTGTCACATCAAAAACTTTAATTATGTATCACAGCAAATAGTTTTAATGGTCAAGTTCCATTAAGGCAGCCCCAGTAAAATGCCCTGCTCTTAATCTCAAAGTGCATGTTCATGGGTAGTGCAGCATGACATGCATTTTCAGAGGTTGTGCAACATAGTATGCATATTTCTGGGTGGTGCAGCATAGGATGCAGATTTATTTATTTGTTTGTTTAGTTGTTCATAATAGTTAACCAGAATAGCCTAAATGAACAAGCAGTAGCCTTTTTCAGTGGAGTCCTGAGGAGAAAAACTCCAAAAAACATCTATTAAATATACATTTAGTTAAGTATAATACATAATAACAGATACAATTAGAAAGTAGAGAAACAACTTCTAAATATAGATTATAGTTTATAAGTAAGGTGGCTAACTGTTTTATAGAAAAAATTTCATAAAAATAATTTAAAGGTAAGATAGCTTGATAATAGAATAGAAATATAAAGAGTGACACCAGAAAATTATGAGATTTGCGGAACAGTGAAAGAGGTTTCAGTATAAGTGAGACCTAGTGAAAGGAGAAAGGAAAAAGGTAGACAGGTTAAAGGGATAATATCAATGAAAAAATACTGGTGAGAAGAAATGTGACTATAGAGCTTGGGAGGGCAACTGATAGGATGAAACATTTACAATATACTGTTTGTTTTTAAGGATGGTGCAATACAGGTAACGTATTCAGGGGTAGTGTAGCATGGCAAGTTCATAGGTGAATACTAGGCTAACTGCCATAAAGGGCCATTTTAAGCCTAGCCAGTAACCTGAGATCAGAATCAAATCCTGTACCTTGCGTAACAAAAGGAGATACTGCCAGCCCAGCTGGCTGGAATTTTCTAAATAATTATATGTGATTTGTGAATATTAACATGATTTATATAGAAGTGTAACTAAAGGAGATACTGCCAGCACAACTGTTTGGAATTTTGTAAATGGTTATGTGTCATTTGTGAATGTCAACATGCTTCAAGTAAGACGCTTGTGTTACAGATGTATTAGTACTGTACGTCATATTGCACAGGCGTGTGCTAAAGAGATCTTTTGTAAAGTACTGAGCAGAAATGTATGTTAGGAATATAGCTGAGCTTAATTTAGATGTTTTTATTTATTTGAGATTGTTCTGCAATGCTGTTTTAAATATCTCCTGCGATTTTGAACTCTGATGTAACTGAGTGTTTACTATGTATTTTCTTATTCTTTTATTATTTATTATTTATTATTAAATGTATTTAAACCTTTCATTGTGGCTGATATTTGTGAGACATTTTTAAGTTCTGAGGGTACTTGTATATTTATTTGTTGACACTGTGGGCCACTCCTAATAGCCTTGCTCTTGGACAAACTACCATTTGTATTGATAGTAACATTACAGAGTAAAATTGGACACCCTTTGTTAAGGGCCTTAAAGTAGCTGATAAGGAGTGATTGGTGGCAGGGGAAACTACCTTGTAGTCTGGGCAGAAGGGGGCATAGCTAGTAATCCTATACCAGCCTTTCCCAGGTGTGTGTGTGTGTGTGTGTGTGTGTGTGTGTGTGTGTGTGTGTGTGTGTGTGTGTGTGTGTGTGTGTGTGTGTGTGTATGACTTGGTCACTCAGCTTGAGATCTCAACTCTATAGCTGTGCCAGTGAGGAGTCTTACTGGGGATCTGGAGAAGGAGACAGAAACCAGCCCCAGACTGACTATGGTCAAGGTGTGCTCTTAAGGGAAATTGCACTTTACTGTGAGAGTGTACTTGTCATCCTCCCAGTGTGTACGTCCCCCATTGTTGCCAGTGGTGGGGACTGAGGCTCCTTGATTACTGGACCAGTGGTGGGGCATCACACCTTATGTCTATAAGGTGAAAACCTTAACTATTATGCCAAACCCACTCACAGAGCACACATGCTCAATGGCATAGTGTGGCATTGTATACACAGTCAGTAGGGCAGGATGCATTACAGAAAGCTTGCCCAAAAGTGGTGTAGCGCTGAAGAAGCAAACAGCAGTTCTCATTCATACTGTGTGTGACAACTGCCAGAAAAGTTCAGCAGCACATAAGCACTTATAAAGTCAGGTCTCTTTTTAATTTTTGTTGTAAAATATACTGTTGAAGTAAACATCAGGAGCACTGCCTGCAGTCCAGAACCCAGAGATCAGAACAAACAGTACCCATGTCAAACATCATTCCATCACTGATGACCAGCACCAAGTAACAGCAGAGATGGAGAAAGGTAAGAATAATACTGTGGGATCATTACAGTATTAGTGGAAGCCCCTTCCAGCATTTGCTGAGTGTCACTCAAAAGCAGAATTAAAGTGTCTAGGACATTTTGCTGACAGTCAACCTATCAAACACATCACTGAGCTTAAGCTGTTAAAATATGGACCTGTTGCCAAGCCAAAAAGTAAATACCACATCTTTACTTCTTAGCTAAACACATTGACAGGTTGCACATGGCAAGCATGGCAAGCCCCCTGTACACTGTACATGGGAATTTCACATCCCCTGTACATATATACATATAAACTCTGCCATCTCACTATCACAGAAAAAGGGAAACAATGCAATGTCCGTGTAGTGGAACTCAAACCAGAAGTAGACAACAATCAGACAAAATAAACTGCGGATGGTACAGTGGTACAGCGGTTAACGTTGTTGCCTCACAGCAAGAGGTTCTCAGGTTCGATTTTCGGCTAGAGTGCCTTCTGTGTGGAGTCTGCATGTCCTCCCTGCATTTGTGTGGGTTTCCTCTGGGTGCTCCGGATTCCTCCCACATTACAAAGACCTGGTCCTCCACTGAATATTGGCTTTGTTCCAAGTCGGACTTTCCCAGTTAACAAATGTTAAATAAATAAAGTACCAAAAAGAAAAAGACAAGAAGAAAGAAAAGAAAATTGTAAAGCACATAAATATAGTGGTAAGTATGGAGAACCCCTGGACAACCACATGTTGACCAAAGGGTGATACAGGAATGATTAAGGAGAGGTGAATATAAAATGAAAGGCTAATAATGGGCTATATACACATTAGCTTTGAGATTATTTCTGGATTAATTGGTTATTTGGGAACATTACCTTGATGACTTCTGAGCAGTATAAAAAGGCAGTCAGACTGCTCTACAGAAAATTTTTGAGTGTTCACATTCTTCTTTTCAAAAATGCATATTTATCAGCAGACAGCTGTCATCCTAGGCATATAAACAAAAATATTCCCCAGTCTCAGTTTTTTAAGACATAAGTAAATATGTTATATCGAGGAAGTTTACGATCATATATCAGATGATTTCAGCAACAGATTTATGCATCAAGGTTGATACATGGCAGGAGGTGAAATCCAACTGCTGGTGAAAAATATATTGAGAAAAGCTGTATTATATTCGGGTCTATATTGCAACCGAGAAAGTCCTAGTCAGTGAATACAGAATCATCAACACATATTACCTGAACCGTTAATACACCAAATGCCCTAAACCACGAAATTCAAAATCTCGAACCGTCATAGTCATCCAACCCCACCGCACGCTACATATTACCTACCCAAACAAAATAAAAAAACAACGTACATACACTAACCAAAACCCTGCTTCTAACCCTACACTAAACCTTACATACATTACTATCTATGCACTTACCTTAACCTGCACCCTAACCCTAAGGTCCGTAACTATCGCACACTTACTTTACAGAGCTATACCCAAACAAAATAAATAACCCACACACATACACTTAACAAAACCCTACTTCTAACCCTACACTAAACCTTACATACATTACTACCTATGCACTTACCTTAACCCTCACCCTAACCCTAAGGTCCGTAACTATCGCACACTTATCTTACGGAGCTATACCGCAGAAGGGCCAACCATGATGATTCAACATTTCAGATTTTGCACTTCAGGACAATCAGTGTTTTCGCAGTTCGATGTATATGCATCGATATTTCCATATTCGGGTAAGTGGACCTTCGCGATTTCAATAGGGAACCATTATATTCATAGGTTAATGTCAATATGCAGTCTTCACATCCTGACACTTCTATATGTTTTTGACTACTTATGAAAGTAATGTTAAGTATGCTTATGATATCATAAAATATCATTGGTCAGTCTTATTGACAAACCATACATTTTCCAGACATCTGCCAGCAGAATGCAAATTTAGATTCAGAAAAGGAAAGAATATGGAGCAGGTATTTACAAAATGTAAAACAAATGCAATTCACATATGGAATTTGATGTGCATGTACTTTTGCCAGGCAGTAAAATCTGTGGAAAATGCATTTAATGCAAACTGATTTTACAGACAGATTTTTTTTTTTTACATATAAAAATTGCTTTGGCACATTTAAAATATGAAATTGCATAAAATGTGACTCCATGTGGATTATTTATTTTTATACAGGACAAATTTCTAGGATGTTTAAAGAACTCATACCGCTGCATTGAACTGACATCACATGTAAATAAACATGCAAGCCATTGTACAAACATGTATAGGTTCATAGGTTCATAGGTTAGTACTAGGTTATCGGCCCTAGGGCCTATACAAGCCTAGCCATAACAATTCCCTGGATATTTTTTCCCACAATATTTACTTCCATATATTAATAGATCCTTGTGCTAAATTTACTTGTATTAGAATAAATTGTGTCATACCATGTGCTTATACTTCCAAACTGTAATTAATTCAGTTGCTCACTATAAAAGAATACAGTTGCATAGTTTTAACTGGAACACTATTTCCCCCGGACTGAATGAACATGACTAAAGTGCTTGCCAAGATGCTATTTGTGAATATACAATTATATTATTTCTAGTTATACTGCAGATCTGCTTGATTTTTTGAAGCTGGACATTATTCTAAAATTAAACTTATTCTTTTTATAAGAACAAGCAAGTTGCATAAAACATTAGCCAACCATTCTGTAAACATTATTTTAAATCTCATTTACAATGGTCAGATAACCCGATTTAATTATTTTACATAGTTGTCACTTGCTTCAATGTATTATTAACACTAATGAAGCTGTGGGTAGCAGAAAAAACAGTCTATAGTAAATAAAAAGAAGCCTGAGTATCCATTAAATGGTGGAGCATATTCCTGTAATTCATATTCATTCGTGGTACTAGAACTGGTGTGCTTATATAATATATATAAATATATCTATATCTATATATATATATATATATATATATATATATATATATATATATATATATGTATATATATATATATATATATATATATACACACAGACATATATATATATATATATATATATATATATATATATATATATATAGATAGATAGATAGATAGATATATGGGTTACCACTGGATGATTGAAACACCAAAAGGTCAACATTCATATGTCTAAGACCATATGATTGACTTTCGGAATTTCAAACATCCAAAAAAAAAATCAAAGCACTACAAATTTCTAACACATTGCTAGCAGGGGGGCATGCCCCCTGCATCCCCTGTGGGGGGCTCTGCCCCCCACACCCCCCTGTAACTTAACTATACCAACTCCGAGATCACACTACAGTGCAGGAATGAAAATCTGTCCATTCCGCACTGTACTGAGATGCCGGTTCCGCATTGTCGGCATTGCAAATATTGATCATATGGTCTCAGTCATATGAATGTCGGCATTTTGCAGTCTCGATAATGTGAAGGGGACCCATATATATATTTTTATATATATATATATATATATATATATATATATATATATATATATACAGAGATAGAAAGAGGCACACACACTCGCATACACTAATCTATCACATCTGAGTAGAAGCAATAGAATGTTGAGGTGTAGTCTAATAGGGGGACGTATAAGTGACTTAAACAGTCCTGTAACAGAATAAAGTTGCTTGATGAGACTTTTTAAAAAATATAACCATACAGCAGTGGCGGTTTAATTCTTACTAAAGTGGCATTTTCTCCAACCTCTCAATTACTGAAAATCTTTTTTGTTTTTGGCTTACCTAGAATAACATCAATGGGCTTCACTTGCATTTCTGGGTTACAGCTGATCATTAGCAAGACCTCATACTTCTAGATTCTGATACAAAGGCTGTTGTTCTTTATCTATGAATGAATACAGTCAGGGGAGTTACTAACCTAAGCAACAGCACTAAGTGATGAAAATACAGCTCATATAGTGCTCCACATATTTAGAAACCCAGCAGTTTACTAGCAATGGTAGCAATGCAAAAACAAAGTTAAAAAGAAAAGGGCCAAGGCCAGAACCATAGATAATCCCTGTGCCTATCCTAGTCTAGTTAGATGTATGGTCCAGAAATGTAATTCTGGCCTGTTACTCAACCTGTTCCTTACTGTCTAATTATGGACAAGTTCACTTTCTGAAATGATCTGCTAATGATATCACCATGCATTATTGAATCATGGGCCTTGGCCAGGTCTAAATATACTATTACAATTGGAAGGTCTATATCAAATGCTGTATAAATAAGTTCATAGAAATCAGTTAAATTAGTTAATGCTGATCCCCCTTAAAGAAATCTGTGGTGTGCTGGCTCTAACTCTAAATAACATTTGCTTTTAGACTTTAGTATACTTATAGGACATCTTTCAAAACACAAAGAACTTTTTTTTAAACAAAAAACATCTTTATTAAATTATCACATATGACAAAGGCAATCATACATTTATATAAATGAAATAAACCATATTGACATAATTTTAGTTGCATACAGTATACATCACAAACCATGACATCATTTTAGTAGCAAACTAATAATCTATCCAGTCATTGTTAGTCAAACATTACATACCTCATTCAAATCCTACCTTCGTTTAAACCTCATTCCTCCTCTGCATATATTGTTCCCACAATTCCCCTTTTTTCCATGTAATTTGCTTCTACCGTTTTCTAAAGATCCCAATTCTAGTTGTTTTATCTCTGTTACTATATTCATTACTTCTAGTACAGTTGGTGCAGAGTTTGATTTCCATTTTCTAGTAATTGCTTTTTTGGCAGATATCATAATAAGACTCAGCAAGGCCTCACTATGTCTAGACAATTCTGATTCTGTATCATAGCTCAAAAAATAATTTCCTTAATTACACAAATGTGCTCACCCAGTATCTCTGTCAGAGTAGTCTGCAGGGAATCTTTAAATTCTGCCATTTCATTACAATCCAAGAAAATGTGTTCCCAATTATCTCTTTCTTCCCCATCACACCTCCAACATTTGCTGTATACCTACTTTTGGAGTCTGCTTGGGATATAAAAATAGCTATGTAAACACTTCCAAGCAAAGATCCTAAATCTTGTAGATTTTCTTGCATATTTGGGAGACATATATATATATATATATATATATATATATATATATATATATATATATATATATATATATCTTCCCATTGTTTCTTTGTGAGTTGCTTATCCAGTCTCTCTTCCCAATCCTTTCTTACCTCCTCTGATTCACATAGCTATCATGCAATGTTTTATACACTCTACTGATTATTACTTTTTTTACAGCAGCTTCCATTCTAGATTCTACTAAAAACTCTACCAGTGCTGGTCTTTTGCTTAGGATACCCCTATTTCTTACTCTTTGCCTATGCTCTGATATCAGTCCTTGATAGGGAAGGCAGTCTCTAGCCTGCAGTATTCTATTACCTTTCCCTTTCTAATTATTGCTCCCAGTACCTTTGTACTTTTGCCAGCTTTCTCAAATAAATTCCAGCCCCCCTTGCCTATTGTCTGTATCCCTAATTGCAGTCATCCCTATCAGCAGAACCTCCTTTCTCCATTCCCATGTTGGTTTAGTTCTTAGAATACTTTCTGCTACTTTATGAATATAATATTCTGCATGTTATTGTTATTCTCCTGAAGGATCTGCATCGAAAATCCCTGCCTCTCCTTGTTTCTTGAGCTTCCCCGTTTCATCATCATCCCTTTCCATGCTGAATTATAGGTTTCTGCTTGTGTTATGCATAGGAGCTTTAACTACGTATCTCTGAAATGCCCCTTCAAATTTGGTAATCCCAAACTGCCTTGTTCTATTAGTAGAATCAGCTTATCCCATTTGACTTGCCATCTTCCCCCTATGAAAGAACTGATCTTAAGTGCATGAGCAATAAATCTGCATCATAGCTGTTCTTCATTCTTTATGAATTGATACTTCATTGGCTAGCTGTCAATCTTTTAGTACTGAGTCCTGCAATAATAAAGAATTAAACATGGGTGCCAATGGTTCGGCCAGCCATATCTTTTATTAAATGAATACAGTCCAGAAAGATCACTGTGACCCATAATACTATTACCTTTATTATTTTTTTTTCAATACCACAACAACTGTTTCTTTCTTTATAGCTGGATAAGTGGCATGCTTTAAACTGTAGGCTAATTATATTTAATAGCCCATGACCAAGATGTATACAAAATACTGTAACTAGTTTGGAGGGATCGATTTTTATGTCACATCCATTTAATTTTGGTCTTATTTAGATGCAAGTATTCTTCGGTGAATTAACATATTAAAAAAAATCTTATTGTCCTCACTGTAGGCTAATAGGTCTTCATATTTAGCTTTTGTGCTAACAATAGCTTTTTTCGTGTTCCTTGTAGCTATATATTGCTTCTTGAAACACAGACGTCATTCTGATAACTCTTATATAGTGCCCTTTTATTAAAATGAATACACAAGTGCTCACCATTTCACTTTTAAAAATTGTAATAAAAGGGCAATGTATAAGAGTTGTCAGAATGACCTGTACATTTGGAGAAGCATGTAAAGAAATTGACAACCTTTGTGATATGTTTTTAAACAGAAGTTACCCAAAACATCTTGTAAGAAATATTAGTAAGGAATTGTCAGGGGAATGGGTTAAAATACATAAACCCCTTTTATGTATAGGATTGTTTGAAAATCAAGAACCCCGTACCATGCAGGTTACAAAAAATGATTCAGCTTTTGAAAGAGCCCTGGTGTTACAGTGTAATGACAACTTAAAATACGTTAATAATATTTTAAGTATGAATTGGAGTATTATAAGGACAAAGTTGACGGTATACAAAGTGATGAGACCATATCTCAATTATCTGTTTAAAGCAGCATATAATTTGAAGAATACTTTTGAGAATAATAAATGTAATGAATTTACTAAAAGTAATAAGAAAAAAACGGGGACCATTATATGTGTTCCTGTTAGCAGTGTTCATTTTGGAAGATTAATTTTTAACACTTGACAATACATTTAAGTTCACCTTGTCACTTCAGAATGACAATTGTTTAACTGTGAGCATAGTGGATGTGGCCAAATGTTCAGCCTGCTCTAGTAATTATGAGGACATGACTGAAAGGACACTTAGGATGATGATTTATGAGCACTATAATAATATAAAGGATATGAACGGTAATAATTCTTTATTTAAACACATGCAATTAAGTGGTGGACATAATTAATTCAAATTTGCCATTTTAGACAAAGTTAATATGAACCTGCTTAGGAGAGATTGGGAAATAAAACTTGAATATAAGGAATTATTTTGGCAGTCAAGCTTAATGCCAACTCCCCACCAGGTTTAAATTAATTTTGCCCATTCAACTGGTGTCAAAATTTCATTCAGCAAAATTGTAATGTATTACTTTTAAACTTTTGATAACTATCTATTTGCTGATTACATTGTACATTTTTGACATAATTTTTTACTTATGTTTTTTGCTAGTGTGTCTTATTTTATATAAATGGGTGAGATCGTTTTAAATGTCTAATTGACGATATGAGGTTCTAGTTTAAAAAATGATGTACTAGTACAAAAGGAAGTGATGTATTCCTTGTCTTAGATTCTTATGAAGTCCCTTGGTTGTTTTGGGATGAAAGCTCTCAACTGGATTTATTAAATACTGTGCCATTTGTTGTGTACAATCCCGCTTGTCTCCCAGAGCCTTACTTCTCAACAGTCAGAATTGCCAAGTTGTAACAAAAACATTTTAGTCACTAGGCAAGTTGAAATTCTCAGTATCAGATCCTGTGTATAAGAATGTCTGAGCAAAAGCACAAGCATGAAAAAATATGTTAAAATTTAGGAGTCATACATTGGTAACCATAACTTGCCTCATTTTTTTTGTAATGTTAACATTCAGACATTTAGACTGCTATTTTTAAATCTGATAAAGCTTTCTATGTATTTCTCATGAATTTCCTTTGTAGTAATTACTTGTCTTTTACCTTTAATCCACATTCAGCAATCCTTTGATATACAACTGGCATCTTTTTATGATTTTTTTTTCAGACCTCTCAGCCTCTTCAATAATACCTTGGACTATAATCTTTATTTCATCAGTCAGTTCATTGATATTCTGCATCTCAATACATCCTATTGGCTTTTCAGCTCCTTCAGAGTTGTAAAGCCTATATATCATTCTACTTCAAAATCCTTTAACAATCTACTAAAAACTAGCTTAGTTTTTAGTTTCCTTTGGATTTCCTGTTTCTTCTTTTTTATTTATTTATTTATTTACTTACTTCTTTACTTACTTATTTCCTTTTTTAACTGGGATGGAACATTGGTCCAAATAGACTATGTAGAGTTTCCATACAGGTTACTAACTGTCAGAGTAACCATAAGCAATAAGCAGCCAAGTAACAACAAGACAACAATAAATACTAGATGAAATTCAAGCATCTGATTTTTTTTTTATAATTTGTGTGAAAAAAAGGGAAGATTAGTGTGTATTTACAATGCATACAATGTACAATGTTTGAAACATAAAAGACTCCTAGGTTTTCCTCCTGCTTACAAAGAGAGTAGTATAGTAAAAACAGCAGTGAACAAGACAGTAGGATATAAAGGTAGGACAAAAAGATAAACTGTGTTTTTAGTGAAGGGGATGAGGAACAGGAGAGGATGAGTCAGCATGTCTTTACAGATGTATATGTTGGGTGGCAATCTGGAAAAGGTGGTTGTAGAAACATTTATATTTTGATCAGTAAGAAGATGTCGGGAGTTGTTCTCTGAATTGCAGATAAGAAGAGATGGTTTTGATTCAGAGGAGTAGGGACTGATAGACCTTTTGAGCTATAATGGAAAAGATATGGTCTGCAAAATGCCAAAAGCTACAATCTAATATTTATTCCTGGTTCCCTACACCTTGCTGTAAACATACCCCAGATTCTCTATGCCTTGCACAGTGTGCAAGATCAGTGCAGGAGCTCTAGCAGGCAATATGTCTGCCGTGCGATCCAGGAACAGTCTGCAAGGGTATGCACAAGTGCTCCTGCACTAGTCCTGCATAGACTAAGCCCCTGTATGCAAATCATGCCATTTGCAGGAGAAATCCGTGCAAATGAGGTGAATTTGCGATCCAGGAAGCATGGAACCGGCCATGCAGGACTAGTGCAATCTGCATAAATGTACTCGGTTGGTTTACCTTTAAAACCTCAAATCACGGTGGTTCGAGTGCTCATATGAGCGACTCGAAACCACGAAAATGTAAACAACGACAGTCCTTAATGCCTGAAAAACAGCAAATCAAAAAGCAGATTCGCTGTTTTTCGAACATTAATTTCGAAAAAAAAGAAGTGTAAAGCAGGGGGGGGGGGCTAGCTCCCCTGTGCCCCCACACCACCCTACTTTATTATTCTAACTCTGAGATCGCACTACAGTGGGGAAAGGAACCATTTCCCAATCCCCACTATAGTGCAATCCGTCCCGGAATGTCAAATGTGCAATGAGCAAATCTCACTGTGCATTCACTCATTGCACATTCAAACCTTTTTCCGTTCGGCATTTGCAGATCTTGCAGACTGCCTTTCACACAATTGCAATTCGCCTGTGTGCAATACGCACATTTAAAGGTAAACCTACTCAGTTAGTAACAGTGTACATTTCTGCAAAATCCAAAAAAGGAGCTGTGACAGCTCCAAATAAAGGCTGCATATCAGTTAGGAAGCATGCCAATGGCCAAGTATAAGGCCAGTGGCATTGCAAACAACCAAAAAATAAAAATATCAACTTTTATTTTTTTTAGCTGATCTCAGCTTTTAAGCATAGGGCAGCAGTGCGCAAATGGGATCGGGGGGAAAATAACAAAATAAACCTAAATTAAGCATTCTAACTAAAATCACTATTCTGCCATGCAAGTCAATGGCAGGCAGAAGATATCATGGGCAGTGAATAGTGGTTGCTAAGGGGGGAGGCTCAGTGTGAGACATGTAACTAAGCATTAGCAGGCAATCCTATGCAAATAAGGGGAATGATAGTGAATCCTAGTTTTCCCCAGCATGCTAGTCAGGTCCCAACAGTGTAAGAGTAGGAATAGCTTGGTGCAAGCCTAGGAGTTAGGTGACATCATGGGGGGGGTGTCAGGCATACTGTAAGCAGATTGGAGCCCTGTGGCTCGGGTTTGCTCCACCAGTTTTTAAAGAAAGAAAAAAAAAGTTAAAGCAAGAAATAGCAGCACTGTGCACATGTGAGCACTCTGTTTGCCCGGTGCACCCCCGGGCTTAAACAGGAAGGCAATGGGAAGGGAAAACAGCAGTAGGAAGGTAATCAAGGAGAACTAGCATAGCTGGCAGATGAAATGTATCAGAATCAGTCAATTACACAGGCAGCAGACCAGCCCAGCCCAGAGCACTACTATAAACTATGCAAACATCTTCCCCTCTGGTTTTTCCCACACTCTACACCCCCGGTGTATACAAGCAGGGAAATTTTAACATACAAATCTACAAAATGAGAGGGGCTGCAGCAGGCAACATAGAACAACATGTGCAAGAGGCTGAGGGTGGTGAGGATGTGAATGCTGCTGGCCAACCCACAGTGAGGAGATGGAGAAGAGTGTAAAGACACAGGGTAACCTACCAGGGGCTACATGAGCTGGAATTAGTGGAGTGTTACAGGGTGGACAGGGACCTCCAACAGCAAATTGTTGAGCTGTGCCAACCATGCCTGACACACCAAACTGACCGAGGGGAACGCATCCCAGTGGATACCAAGGTAAGTGTAGGCCTAAGAATACTAGCCACAGGTACCTCATAAAGCTCAACTGGGGATATCATGAGGATCTCACAGGCATCAGCATCCTGAGTATTCCACCAGTTCCTGGATGCCATGTCAGCACATGCCAGTGAGCACGTATATTTCATCAACACCCGTGAGGTGTTGGCCAGCAATATGCATCTCATCTAACAAATAGCAGAATACCCTGAGGTAGTGGGTCTATAGACTGCATGCACATATGCATCAAAGCACCACCTGGTGATCAGGGTAGGGCCTACATCAACCGCAGGGGCATTTCTTCCATCAACTGCCAGGTCGTCTGTGATGCCCAGGGCATTATAATGAATGTGTGTGCTGGCTGCCCTAGAAGCTATTACAATTCCCACATTTGGCATCTGACGTATCTGTACCAGAGATTTGCCAATGAAGACATCCCCTATGGTCACCTAGTGAGGGATGCTGGTTACACACTGGAGCCATGGCTGATGACACCCATCAGAAATGCACACACACTAGAACAAGAATGCCATAATGAGGCACACCCACAGACCAGACTTATAATAAAGCATGTGTTTGGGATGCTCAGGTCACGGTTCTGGTGTCTGGACGCATCCAGTGGAGCCTTGCAGTACTCACCAGCTACATGTACCCAAATTGTTATGGTATGTGCCATGCTACACAATATGATCCTGTGGAAACAGCTGCAGCAGGAACAGCACAGGGCAGGGCCACACAACCCCCCCCCCACCAATGCCAAGGCCTGCACAGGCACAGAGTGACTCAGAGAAGGAACAACCTGAGCCTACCCCAGTAGGCAGATGGAGGCATGCCCAGTATGACGAGGCTGTGGCAAAGAGACAACACATAGCACATACACTGACACAGTAGGGACACAGGGAATGACACCTCTCTCTGACTCGCACATACAGTAAAAGGGATGCCAAACATGACACAACCTGTGCTCAACCATGTATAGGGAGTGTATTATGTGCATCTGACATAGGCAGCCCTCCAGCACCATCCGCAATTCTGGCACATCCACAAGGTAAGTCAAACAACCTACCAATTGCCAAATGGAGTAGAATGTGTTGTTACCTGTATCTATGGTATGGATGTGAGCATGCAAGGGAATTGGATGGCTGAATATTACGGCAGCAGAAAGTAGACACCCATAGTGGCACCATGACATCTGTAACACATACTGGAGTCACCACAGTAGCCACTACTACACAGGGTGACAAAACCTACTGCAGGGAATGTGCTGGGCAACATGTGTGTCCATATGACTCACACATGCCAGTCAGGGAGGTTCACATACCCAACAACAGTCTCAGCCAGCAGGACAGGTGTAGACAAACCCAAACAGAGCCTGTGCTATGGCCTCTGAATGATGGCTATGGGTAACCTCCCCCCCAGGCCTACACAGAAAGACTACAGCAAGTCAGGCAGTGGGATATTAGTTCTGAAGGGTAGGATGTCAGACACTAATATGTAGGACAGCCAAAGCTAAGATCTGTAGTACACTGGTATGCCTCTAGTCAGTATGATAGGTAAGAATACAGAATGAAATGGAGTACCTGACATACCAGTATAGTCATAGCAAATGTGTACAAGTGTCAGGTGTGCCCCCCCCCCTCCTAAGTAGTAATGTAATAACAGTCAGGTGTGCCCCCCCCCCCAATTCTGTGTACAAATGTAGAAATAGTCAGGTGTGCCCCCCCCATCCTACGTAGAAATATAGTAACAGTCAGGTGTGCCCTCCCAATCCTGTGTAAAAATGTAGTAACAGTCAGTTGTGCCCCCCCCAATCCTATGTAGAAATGTAGAAATAGTCAGGTGTGCCCCCACCCCATCCTATGCAGAAATGTAGTAACAGTCAATGCCAAATGATTGACGGATACTCTGCAGAAACGCATGCTACCTGTAGCTGTACAACACAAAGGTCAGCACTGCAGTACAAACTACCTGGACTAGATCCACACATTCAATAGAGGCGGGCATACTGGGCATGCTCACACACTTAAACACATGAAGGCCATGTCTGCAAACACCAGTAGACCAGACATATCTGGCAGTCGCAGATGTTAGTGCAGACACTCCTCAGTATGCACCACTCATGCCTTGCACACGCACACAGTGGATAGGAATACAGACATATATGTAAGGACAACACACTATAATAAGCCAAAGGTAGACGTACATAGATGTGTGGAAGAGGGTGACCATGACAAGGAGCCATCCAGGCCTGTCCCACCCACCACACAGCCAATGGGCCCCAACCACATGAGGTTCAGATGTCACTGACTGCAGATACTAGCCACCAGTATCTGTCAGCATTACAGACTATGTGGTGCACGTGCTAGCTGTGCAACATGACTGTACAAGGAAGTAGTCATCTTGCAGCTGTATACACATACCTGTGAAATATGACCCTGTGTGTGCCCGCATGTGGTGTGTCAGCCTCTAGATGAATGGGTTATGCCCCATGCACACACACTGCCCTCCCCATAGCCCTACTATGACAAGACTGCTGAGGTCATCCACTGTGAAATACACCTTTGGGAGAGTTATAGGCCAGTAATCTCCGTGGCATGTCCCATAACTGCGTACTGCTGTAGTGTGATAAACTAGTTAGGTAGGAGTTCCAATCACATATATGGCAACTGTGTGTCTGTCACTGTCTGTGTAGAGAGCAATGCTTTTTAGGATAGACACACTCCCTATAATTGAAATGCTCTACTTTGATAAGGCTGCTGATGTCATCCACCTAGAAATTCATGTTTGGGAAGGTTGTAGCCCAGTAATCTCTGTAGTGTGTGCCATAACTACATACTGCTGTAGTGTAATAAAATAATTAGGTAGGTGATCTAATCCCAGACCTGGCAAGTGTCTGTCTGTGTAGAGAGCAATACCTTTTAGGGTAATCACACTGGGTAGTCACACTCCACACAATTTGAATGCTCTACTTTGATAAGGCTGCTGATGTCATCCACCTAGAAATACACCTATGGGAAAGATGTAGCCCAGTAATCTCCATAGTGTGTGCCATAACTGTGTACTGCTGTAGTGTGATATAGCATTCTGGTAGGGTTCTATTCCCACCCATGGCAGTTCTGGATGTTTTGTGCATGTTTCAATGTCTGTGTAGGGAGCAATGTATTTTAGGCTAGTCACACTCAGTACATTTCAGATGCCCTACTTTGGCATTCCTTTTGATATCATTCACTGTGAAATACACCTTTGGGGAAAAAGCTGCCCAGTAATCCCTGTGGTGCATCCTATAACAGCTTCTTGCTGTAGTGTGATATAGACCTCTGTTAGGGGTTCTATACCCACACATGTCAGTTGTGCATGCTTTGTGTGTGCTTCAATGTCTGTGTAGGGAGCAATGTATGTTAGCCTAGCCGCACTCAATACAATTCAAATGCCCTACTTTGGCAATCCTGCTGATGTCATCCAATGTAATATACACCTTTAGGAAAGGAGTACTCCAGTAATCCCCATGGTGCATCCTATAACAGCTTCATGCTGTAGTGTGATATAGACCTCTGTTAGGGGTTTTATACCCACACATATAGGTTGTGGATGTTTTGTGTGTGTTTCAATGTCTGTGTAGGGAGCAATGCATTTTAGCCTAGCCACACTCACTACAATTTGAATGCCCTACTTTGGCAATTCTGCTGATGTCATCCAATGTGATATACACCTTTAGGTTCATAGGTTCATAGGTTCATACTAGGCTATCTGCCCTCGGGCAATTATAAGCCTAGCCTGATTCTGTATGGCTTACGCCACCCCTTGATTTGAGTATACTGTGCCCTTTTTAAGGTTTAGTTTACTTTGCCTCTGTCTAATAGTGACACGGGAGTAATCCCTGGGACAAACCTACGATCCCCCATCCACTTATCGAGATTCCTCTTGAAGAGATTCAGTGAGGTGCTCTGCCTCACATGAACTGGAATTCTATTCCAGAGCGAAGGTAGCCTTTGGGTTATGAACCTGTCCCTCCAGCAAGTACTATTTATTTCTGTGCTGAGGTTCAGGTCCCTCGAGCATGTGGCTCTAAGGGATTTAGATTTACTGAGGTGGAGCATGTCCATTAATTCTGGATTTGACATAGCTTTTTATGTCAGGCATAGATCGCCTCGAAGTAGGCAGTATGCAACTGAGTAGAGCTGGAGTTTTTTTAACCGAGCAGCATATGGCATCTGTTTGAGACCCTTGATCCTCTTGGTGAGATACTTTTGGGGTCTTTCTAATTGCTGCAGGTGTCGGGTAAGGTACATCCCAAAAGGGGCATTGTATTCTATGATGGGCCTGATGAGGGATGAATAAAGGGGCACGATTACCTCTCTTGATCTAGATGTGAAACCCTTCATGATGAGGTGGGCTATGTAGAAGGTCTTTCTAACCACTTTGGCAATGTGGTTTTCAAAGGCGAGATTGCTATCAACTTGGGTCCCCAGGTCCCTAATAACTTTCTCTGTACTTAATGGGTTTCCGCCTATGTGGTAATTTGTGGGCACATTGTTTTTGCCAAAGGGTATGACTATACATTTTTTGGCATTTAGCTTTAAACCATGGCGCTGGCACCAGTTATCTGTCTCTGTGAGACCTTTTTGAAGGATGTTTGTGTCGGCTGGAGAGTTGATTATGGCGCCCAGTTTGCAGTCGTCTGCGAACTTGGTGAGCCATAGTCGTCCCATGTTTGCCTGTACCTCGGAAAAGTATATACCGAACAAGAGTGGTCCCAGGACAGAACCCTGTGGGACGCCACTTGTGACCGGTTTCGAGTCTGACATTGCTCCAGCAACTCTCACTCTGTGGGTTCTGTCTTTGAGCCAGTTTGTGACCCATCTTGTGACATAGGGGTTTATATTTAAGCTGGATAGCTTATCTATGATGTCCGAGTGGGGTATTGTGTCAAATGCCTTTGCAAGATCCAGATAGGCTGTGTGGACTACCTTCCCTTCATCTATGGCTTTGGTGACTGTTTCAAAGAAGTCAACCAGGTTCAAAAGGCAGGATCTGCCCTTGACAAAGCTGAACTGGGTAGGATCTAGTGTCTGTAGGTCCCCAATGTCTTTGTTTATGAGCTCCATGATGATCCTCTCCATAGCCTTGCAGACTAAGCTATTCAGGCTTATGGGGCGATAGTTTCCAGGGTCCGTAGAGGCTCCACCTTTGTGGAGTGGGACCACTGTTGCTGTACGCCATTCTGTGGGCACATATCCTGTAGTGAGGCTGAGATTGTATAGCTGTTTTATTTGAGGGATTAGTTCCTCTTGGAGTTCATGTAGGACGCAACCTGGGATGCCATCTGGTCCCATGGAAGCAGTGTTTTTTGCTTTGGAGAGGGCAGCCTTCACCTGACCATCTGAGATGTTTGGGAGGCAGCCCTCTGCCGGGATAGATACTTGCTCTTTTGGGGGGGGGAGTTTGCACTGAACCTGTCTGCCAGGATATTGGTGATGTCTGTAGGTTCAGTGTATTTTTTGTTGTTTAGAATCAACTCAGAACAAGTCTGAGAGTTGCATCCCAGGTTTCTAACATAACTGAAAAAAGCCTTATGATTGTCTTTGGTGTCCTGTGCAATTTTTCTCTCGAAGCTGGCCTTGGAGGATTTTATGAGGGATCGTAATTTTTTGCTAGTACTGATCAGAGATGCCTTCCTATTAGGATTTTGCTCTATCATGTAGTAGCTTCCTCCTTCTGTTGTACAGTTTATTTATGGCAGGGGTCCACCAGACTGGACGCCTGCCTTTGGATGATTGGGTCTTGGTTTTGTTTGGGATAGCATGATCCATGCATTCCTGGAGATGTCCGTAGAATGCATTTATATAAGATTCTGCAGTTTGGGCCGTAGTTTCCACTGGCCCTGGAGCCTTGAAGGATTCCACTTCGGTTTTGAGAAGTGAGAAATGGGAAGGAGTACTCCAGTAATCCCCATGGTGCATCCTATAACAGCTTCATGCTGTAGTGTGATTTAGATCTCTGTTAGGGATTCTATACCCACACATGTTGGTTGTGGATGTGTTGTGTGTGTCAATGTCTGTGTAGGGAGCAATGCATTTTAGCCTAGCCACACTCACTGCAATTCAAATGCCCTACTTTGGCAATCCTGCTGATGTCATCCAATGTGAAATACACCTTTGGGGAAGACGTACTCCAGTAATCTCTGTGGTGCATACTATAACTGCGTAGTGCTGTAGTGTAATAAACTAGTTGGGTAGGAGTTCTAATCCCAGACATGACAGGTGTGTGTGTCTGTGTTTGTAACTCATATCCTGTGTGGAGGTGGTTGTGAGTGTGTGACAACTGGGCCCAATGTGGAGTGGGTTTTGCTAATTTTTTATATGGTGGCCCTAGTATATATCACAATGTCCACAGTACAGGGATAGAAGATGTGAAATAGCTGAGAGGCTGGGGTGCAAATCCATACCCATACATGTGACATCAAGGCCAGGCAAACAAAGTTAGCAACCACAGTATTACCAAAAGAACACTCTTAATCCATGTGTCATACACACACACACACACACACACACACACACACACACACACACACACACACACACACACACGCACTTGCCTAGGCAACAGCTGCTATGTTGGTAGTACACAGCATATTGCCCACTGATAGTAACTATGGAGTGATTGCAGTGGCCTACAGAGGACATGGCACCCTGTCCATCTGTCTAATAGGCATGTACATGCAGACAGTGCACCTTTCCCATATTCCCCACTGGACACCTGCAACACCTGTGGTGCCATCAAATGTGACCCACAAAAGACATACCATGCCTGAAAACATGCCCTGTATGGACAGAAAACACTGAGACTAGGGAATGCCGCTAGCATGCTATCAATGCAGGTGCAGCGTAAACCTGCTGTCCATTAGCAGTTCCAGCCACATGAGGCCAGGACTGGCACATCTGATGATAATCTGTGTACACAACATGAGCCAGACACCCCAGGTACAGTTCCACATGTAACTGTACATGCATGTGGGAGGTGTGCACATCATAGACACCATCCATGTTATGGACTAAGTAACATATACATGGCAAACGATGCACAGCATTGGTCACACGCAATACTCATCCAGGTGACTGGATGGTGAATACAATACCCACCTGTGTGGCCAAATCCAGAAACTACACCCCTGAGACACAATGTAGACCATTGTCATGTGGCCTGATGCCAAGGTATACCCAACACCTAGGCTTGTATAACCACCTGGCAAAGTTCACTACACACCCATAAATCAATGCACCCATGCATCTCAGTACTGACACAGTGTGCGTGTGTGTGCGTGTGTGTCCATGTGTGTGTGTGTGTGTGTGTGTGTGTGTGTGTGTGTGTGTGTGTGTGTGTTGTATGATGCGTATGTTCACCTTCACACTCACTACAACCCCCATTGGCATACTGAAGCATGCTGTCTGATGTCAGACACCTCCCCATACCATTTGCCCATATAACCTCCGTATGACCCCTGTGGTGCATGTGATACCTGCACAGTAATGTGTTGTGGCAATCTCACTAATGATGAGTTGTATTCCTGGCCCTGCCAAGTGTGTCAATGTGTGTGCCCCTGTGAGAATGTGGCTGCGTTGATGCTGGCACCTGTTCATGCGGACAGGCACATGTACTACACCTACCGTATAGCTACCATATCCCTGTTGGAGATGTCAACACCATCACATATACATTCTGAGGGCACCACAACGTGTAACCTATGTGGCGCATCCAATAACTGCATAGAAGTGTGATAGCACTACATAGTCAGGGGTTTGATACCCTGTGCTGGTAGGTGTGTGACACAAACATGCTTAGGTTTTACTCTCCCACCCCTCCCTGACTTGTCTTTGCCTCTGTCTGCCTCTCTCACTCTCTCTCTCTGGTGGATGTGGAGACCTACACCTGCTTTGCTTAGGCAGTAGCATGTGTATTTTAACTGATGCTTATGATCAGCTGATGGTCTCTGCATGAATTGCAGCCCTCCTCCAGCTGATTGCATGTGGAACAGCTGTGGTAACATTCCCATAGCCAATTGCATGGAAACACACTTTAATATCTAGGCACATCATGTTGGTGTTGGTCCTGTTCATTCACTGTGAGCAGAAACTCAATCTGTTGTTTGGCAAACAGCATTTCAGATGGATTGAGGATTTACCTCTAACAACATACACTGTGGAAACAGGGCAACACACAGGAGGGGGATGTGCCTGACCTGATTACAGACTGTAAGTGTTGCTATACTGCATTTGGAGTAATGTTGGTTTAACAGGGTGTGTGTGGATATGGTTGTCCTTACATGTTTTAATACCTGCCATGTCAGTGCTATGTTTATGAGGAATCCCCATCTGTTGGGTCATCTGCAGACTGGGCAGTGTGTGGTGCCTTTGGTTTCATGTGTTACCCACAGAGCATCTATCTATGAACTGCAGAATGTAGTGTGAGGATTGCAGTCTGTAGATGGTGAAAGCCATGACAGTTACTGACTTCATATCCCTCATAGGACATGTGTTGCAACAAACCCTGTTACAACAGTAAATGTATGAGGTTATCACAGCAACATGTAAATATTGGCCCTGTGCATGTGCTTCCAGCCACAACTCTGTCAACCTTTGTACATATGTCATGCATTAAGAGATGCATATGTGCTTTACACCATAATTAGTGCCATCATATCTGATAACAAGCCAGTGAGATAGACTGCTACACATGTTATGTACAGTAGGGGTTATATTTGATGACATAACCTGGACATTCTGTGGATTTGTGTACAGTACTGAGGTCTGTGTACTTATGGTGAATGTCGACAGTGGGTGTATTGTTAATATGTACTTTGGCCTGTGTACAGACTGTGGTAGATATCATTGTTCTTGGTCCAGTCCTATCTGATGTTACATGCTGCTCCACTGTATGTGACCATATTGGCTTACATGTTTATAGGGCCATACACAAACATGTCCCATACCACAGACAGGCATCAGACCACACTGTGTAGTGGCCCAGTATATGGAGGGTTGTTGTGCGAGTGGCACATATGAGGATGGTATTGAAGAGATAGTCCATATACTGTAATATTATGATAGCATACCATATGTGGCTGTGTTCACATTGGTTGTGGTTATGCACTTTCACACAGGTGTATCTTACCTTGTGCTGTGACATGCCTGTAGAGCCTGCTATATATGCAGGTACATGTGCATTCCCCCATAGGAGATGTACGCCAGTGTTGAGCCAGTCTGCCTGTAGCTTGCACAGTGCTCTGTTACATGCCCAGCAGCTTAGTGTACTTACCCAGTGAGATGTCATGTCCAGATACTTGCCAGATGTACTGCTGCTGGGCCTCCCTTAACAGTCATGTATGTCAGACAGAGCAGTGGGATGCTGTACAGATGTATGTCAATATCTAGTGGGTAGTATGTGGCCATGGCACCTCTGTACCAATGGTTATTATGTATCAGGACAGACAGGGTTGTGTGAATGCATAACCCATGGTGGCAAATGTATACCAGTCGTTATGTGTTATACCCATCTGCATGGCTGTTAACATCCATATTGTCAGGCTTGGTCCACATGTTTTGCACCAAGGGGTGCAGCTTGCTGTGTAGTACTTCCAATTACCATTGTCATGGCAACCACCTACTATAAATCCCTACATCATGTGGGCATGGTCCCTTTACCTTTCCTATGTGATGGACATCCTTCCTGTGTGTGGGCATCAGTGTTACAGACAGCGGGTAGCAATACCTCTTACAGAAGAACTGGCACACTCAGGCCAGCTACATATTTGTAGGAGGTTCCAGAACTACAGACAGAGTGTAAGTAGAGTTGTGTTATGCTTTGTATAGTACTGGAGTTACAGGGTGTATGTGTGTACATACTAGTTTACCTTGGAATGCAGTCTGTCTGCATAGTTCTCAACTGTGGGCCTATCCTCTTGGTGGCCAGAGGTGTGCCTATCATGTTTTGTCTGTCCACCACACAGGTCCTGTGTCAGATATTTCACTGGCAGTGTGTGTGTTGAGTGCTGTCAGTACATGGCTACATCCATTTATGTTTCTGACCTCAATTCCCTGACTAAGGGTATGTTGTAGACTATCCTGTGACACCAGTGACTTGCTTAGTGTATGGCAACAGTTTTCTACATATGGGCCTGTGTCCAGCCTCTGTCCTCCACCTACATACCAAGCTTTGCACATATGACATGCTGTCAGGGTTGTTCTGTAGTGGGCTGTGAGTATATCACACTTCCATTGCTGCCATCAGTCCACTGCTGTTGTATCCCCCACACATACAGTGGGGCTGTGGCCATATATGTGTGGGCTACACCTACACAATACATGTGTGCCCTTATGCACTCCAGAGGCCAGTGTATGTAACAGTGGTATATGGCCCTGTATTATTGAGTCTAGGGAGGGTGGATGCTCCATAAATAACATAGGCTGTTACAAAATGTGGGGGTATCAGGGGTGAGCTGCCTTAAGGTATCTGGATGTACAGTACCATACAATTCACCTATATTTATATTACTTACATAAATTAGGTTAATGCAGGCCTACTGCCTCCTGCCATACAGACTGTTCTGTTTGTCAGTGTGCTTGTGGTGGTGTCAGTTATGCCTTTTTAAGTAACAGTTACATCCCATTTGGTCAACTGAAGTCTTTACCACCTAGTGACTTTGTACAGAGTGTAGATGAAAGCTGCTGAATTATACACCTGCATTACTTACTGTTGATTGTTTGTTATCCTGTGGCCCAGTCTGTCTTTACTATTGTACAATTTGAAGGGCTTGGCCTGGACAGCAACAGTTGTGAACCTTTCCAGACTACTGTATTAGTATAAATGTTTCACAGTTGCATTATTCTGTTTATATGGATGTCAGTGTCTGAACAGCTATATGACATGGCATATAAAACTGTAATAGTACACAAATAAAGGTTTTTCATTTCTGCAAACATGTGTGTGGTATTTTATCCTATGACCTCTCTGTGGGTATATGTTGCAGGCAACGATTGTCATTTGCATGGGTGGCCCATACAGTGTCCAGTTGTTAAGGTGTTAACTGTAGGCATGGTGGCTGTTCCATATTGTGTGCACATTTCACATATAAAGCCATGTCCAACCCGGAATTAATGGACATGCTGCACCTCAGAAAATCCAAATCCCATCGAGCTACGCGCTCGAGAGACTTGAACCTCAGCACTGAAATAAATAGGACATGCTGGAGGGACAGATTCATAACCCAGAGGCTCCCTTCACTCTGGAATAAAATCCCAGTCCAGGTTAGGCAGAGTCCCTCATTGACTTGAGGAACACAAACCAAATAGCAACACACCAAACAGCCAGTACTTCTTCCAGCAACTCTCCTTTATTGTAAGCGACCTGGTACCTCGGCAATTCGCCTTCAAGGATCACAACTTACTGCTATTCAGTGGCAGTTTTATATTAAATGATTAAACAATCAATTAATCAATTAACTAATTAATTCCAAAAGGAGAAAAACATATGCACATTTTTTTAAAGTGATCTCATAATAATTTCATTTTTAACTAAATATTCATCACAATAAACTGTACATTTTTTAAGTTTATAATAATATAAATATATAATAAGTAGATTTATATATGAAAAATAAATATAATAAGTTATCTGAAATTCTTAATAAAAAATAAATATTATCAAAAAAATAATAATAAACTAATTAAATAAACTGGTTAAATTTCATCAAATACCCAATTCTAGGTTCAAACCAAAAGGTTTCAAAGTATGGAACTTCAAAATCATCCTAGTTTCCAACTCTAACAAACTGTCAGAAATATTATTACCCTTACAAATTAAAGGTTTGCCCAAAACCCCATATTTTAAACTATCAGACTTCCCCTCATGAGCTTCAAAAAAATGTTTAGCAACGGGACTAGATGAATTAAAATTCCAAATGTCCCTTAGATGTTCTAAAATTCTAACTCTAACCATTCTTTTCGTTTGTCCAATATACCAAATATTACTGCAACTACAGGTAAGTGCATAAACAACACCAGTAGATTTACAGTTAAAGTAGTGCCTGGGGGGTATGGTTAATATTATTAATGGACCTGACATTAACTACTCTATCACATAGACTGCAAGAGCCACATCTGAATGTTCCAACACTAGTGGTATAAAGGTTTTTTTTGAGTAAACAATTATTGTTTAATATCTCTCTTAGATTTTTTCCTTTTTTATATGAAAATGTTATATGATACAGAAATAACTCTCCTACACATTCATCCTCACAGACCAAGTACCAAAATCTCTTAATTAAAGAGACAAATTTTTCGGAAAAAGTAGTATACTTAGTCCCGAAGAATATTTTTTCCACATCTCTTTCTTTTTTCATTATTAGATCTAAACCATCCATTTTAAATTTATTATTTTAGTTTAAGCTTGTTCAAAGTAAGCAAGAGAAGGTATTTTAGGTAAAAAGCAGCAAAAAATACTTAATTCAGGAAAGTAGTCGCTTTTCTCAGTTCTCTGTTGCTAAGACCACTCTGCAGGACCACGAGGAGCTGTTTCTGAGTAGTATAGCCAGAAAAAAACCCTCAGAGGCGGATTTTAAGCAGGGAACTTCAAAAGAGCTGGAAATGGTCCAAAATAACCAATTACTACAAGCTCTTGTGCTGAGGTCACTCCTTCAGGGACAGATAGGCTGCTCAAGGCTCCCCACTCCCACTGGTGAGCAAAGAAACTTCCTTCTATCCGAATAAGGCAATGGACAACACAGGAACTACACCACAGTCCAGAATACAGCAAAGCCTGTATACTGGCCTAAACTAGTCGAGGAGAGGCGGGAAAACAAGGATTTTTTTTGTAAGGGAAACACAGGCTCAGTACTATTAACATCTTGTGCCCATGTCATGTCAGGTCCTGGTTATGGGATTTGCAACATTTGGTAGTGTATTGCAGGGAGGACGTGTTTGGCTGTGGGGGGGTATACCTATTCATACAAGACGTATATTGTTCGGGGCCTCTCAACCCCATTAATGGTGCATGTGGACATATATGTTTTAGTTAATCTACCATTGTTATGTACGGATGTATGATCATATATACCTATATATATATATATATATATATATATATATATATATATATATGTATATATATATATATATATATATATATATATATATATATATATATATATATATATATATATATATATATATATATCTGCTTACATGCATATAACTATGTCCGTAAATATTTACATAGATATATATCTGCTTACATATATGTAACTTGCTGTGTATATTTAGACATATAGGTGTAGACATATATATGTGTCGATGTAGGCATTTGCATATATATATATATATATATATATATATATATATATATATATATTTCTATATATGCATATATTTATATATAGATATATATATATATATATATATATATATATATATATACATATATATATATATATATATATATATATATATATATATATAGATATGTTGTATCTGTTTAGATATTAATATATTTACACACACACACACACACACACACACACAGACATACATCTAAATGTTGAAATACATTCTCTATACTGTTGCATGACTGGGCTGGATGATATGGTTTTGAAAATATCAGAGCTTGTATATCTGGCATGGCTTAGTGATAAATCACTTTGTCTATGGTGTGCAGGGTCCTGGGTTTGAGCCTTGCAGAAGCTGTTCATTTTGTTGCTGGGCAGACCACGGGCCACTGGAGACAGAGTGATTAAGGCACTTTAAAGTAGTTGTAAGTGGGTTTGCGCGGGTTTGTGTGAAGGTAAGCACTGCTAACTTCTGGTTACAGTTTCCTATACTATGTTAACTTCTGAATTGCTTAACCTATGTAGGCATTGCTTACCCCTGTGCAAAGAGACTTAAACCCGCTTACTGCTGCTTAAAAGTGCTAATTCCCACTTACCCCCGTGCTAATTTCTTTAAAAGAAACTAAAAAGGGGTTGATAGGAAAATGGTGAAAAAAGGGGCACAAAGAAGGAAAGACAGTAGGGAAAATAGCCAGGGATGTGCAGGAAGGGTGTAGGGAAGGTCCATGCTGTCCATTTCTTCTACAGCAACAGTTGTGCACATACACTGAATTTGGAGGTAGATTTGGACACTCAAACCCCTGGGAGAGGGGTGAGGACAACAATAATAAGTTGTGACGCCAATTAGACCAGATTACATGTGTCCAGTGGATACATGTGCAAAATGGACAGCTATGTATAGGATGAGATTTTTTTGTGGGAACAGATTGCCCTTTTTTTTTCAGGTGAGAGTGGAATGTTGGGGAGGGGTAGTAGGTATATTTGGGGAGGTAGGTTGTGTAGATTAACAGACAAGACAAGCAAGATGCATACAGGGGTGGTAAATGACACATATGGGGGGTAAACACCTTGATGGGGAGGGGTGTTGGGATAGCAGAAGCTCACAAGCCCCCCAGTGGTAACAGTGGGACTGAGGTCCCCAACCCATGGACAGTCACCACTGAACCTTCACAGCCCCAAAGGTGGCTGTGCTGGGGGCTGAGTCACAGAGCCAGGCTGACTCTCTAATCATGACACGTGGCCCTCAAGCTGGCGTAGAAGATCACCAAACTGCTGGTCGAGCTCTCTACACACCACGACCCCGACCTGGTGACAGGTGACAAGTACCTGTCCGCGCCCACTCCCAAGGGGGGCAAGCTCCATCCCTTGAGGCAGTTCCACCCGAAGGTGGTGTAGGACCAACAGATAGAGAGGTCTGGGGTTGGGCCCCAGGCATCCTTGTGCCCACTGCCATGGCCTGCTATGGTGGGACAGGTGGGTTGACTGGGACCGGCCTTCCCAAGTGTGATATACTGTTTAGATTTCATCATCATTATTGGGCTAGTAATTATCAAGACATTCCAGGGTTAGGTATAACAGCATGCATAGCTATTCCCATTAACCCAGACACCAGATACGGAACAGTTGCATAGCAAACAGAATACATGCATATATGGGACCACAGTGGTGATAACTACAGCATGCAGGTACATTGATGGCACCATGCCACCAATGTTGGAATAATTTGATATAGCACATGCATGGGAACCATGGAAATATTTATCAAACAATTGGACATTATCAGAGTCATTACATACCAGTTGGGGTGGGTATGTTGATTATCGTTGGAGATATGGTGGGTCGGAGAGAAAGATATCAATTAATAACTAATATATTATTGTAGTCCACATTACTTTCCTAGTCAGTGCTGTTATCTGTACCTTACAAGTCATACTACACTACCCTATAATCTTAGTTTGGACAGTGATATGGCTGTCGTCATCATTACACATGAACCAGTTTTACCTGCAGTATACACCTCTTACCTGGTATACCTGTGGAGGGAATGTTTGTTAACACTAGCTGTTTCTACACATACTCCTGGATTCTGGGTTGATGTTTTGCACATAGCTATCCAATTCTTTCTGCACAGACTCTGGCCATGTGTTGACCACATGCTGGTGTGCCGGGACATATCTAGAATATTGCCCTCTTCCACCTTTAGTGGCCTGACACACCCATAAACATGCTTTCCTACACAGTTATATTATGTAGCACAGTGTGGGTGACAGTGACAAGTGATACTTTATTATTCAGAGAAACTGCAACACTCACAATTCCCTACAATACCAGAGTGAACAGTACTACTACAGGTTATAATGGTCTGTATTTCTCAGCACAGTGTTCGTATCTACTGTACCTGTGGGAGCAATGTTTGTTAGCACTACCTGACTGTTGCTACACAGAGTTCCAGATTACACATTAATATTATGCACATACATCTCACTCTGTCTGGTCACAGCTTGGCAACATGGGAGTGTAGATAGGACATACTTGAAATATTACTCTCCTAACAGCTTTGGGGGTTGCTACAGTGACAGGTTTGTTCTCATGATGTTTGACAATCACTTGTATTCCCTGTTTGCTGGCTAAACATCTGGGATCATCCCACAGACTTACCAGGGGGACAGGGGGACAGGCAGCAGATATGGGCACATATACTGGACATTCTGGCCTCAATTGTACAATTGTGGGATATGAATCTGCATGCAGCCTAATTGCACTCCTAGGATTCAGATCATGGCTGTGTTTGATACAACTTAAACACTGTCCATCACAGTTGTGTCTGCTATATAGACATTGCTGTATATCTCCTATCTGCTTTCTGTCTTATTAATCCCCTATGCTTTTGCATTCTGACCTTATATTACAACACTCATATGCAGATTTTCTAGATAGGTATATGTTGCAGGACAGTATGGGCGACACTAATGTGTAATACCTCATTATTCAGAGCAACTGCATATCATTCTTGTATTTTTGGGCACAGTGTTGGTATCTGACAGACCTGTGGGAGGAATGTTTATTAGCACTACCTGAATGTTCCCACACACTGTACCAGATTCCACATTACTATTATGCGCATACATCTCACTCTGTTACTGTACACACTCTGACCACAGCTTGACAAGTTGGGGTGTAAATGGGATATGCATGGCTTCTTAGTCACATAAGGTATTGGGGTGTTGCTAGTGTGCCAGCTTTGTTCTCATAGCTGTGTGTCAATCAGTTGTATTTCCTGTTTGCTGCCTATATGTCTAGGATCATCCCACTGATTTCCCAGGGGGACGGGTTGATAGGCAACAGACATGGGCCACTTTAATAGACATTCTGGACATATCTGTACATTTGTGGGGTATGATTCTGTATGCAGACTACCACCACTGGCAGGATTCGAACCGTGGCTGTGTGTGCTAAAAAACAACAGTTCACATCTCAGCTGCACGTGCTATTCAGTTTTTGTTGTTTGCTTTTTCCCTGTTTACTGTCTGTCTCTCAGTTGTACTAAATGGCCTCTGGAGATTACACCTGTCATATACAGGCATTCCTACAAATTCAATTTATGGTGCACAGTGTGGGTAACAGTGCTTAATACTACAGTACTATTACATGATTACATATCTACATTACCTTATACCAGGATATACACATGCAGTCCAGCAGTAAGACCTGTTTTGTCAGACTATTACACCTTTATTGACTTACAAACAATATGAGACTCTTCCTGTCATATTCCCTAGTGTATGCAGTACTTTCCTTGAACAATACAGGTCTTATACAAGCAATTAATTTACTACTACTTTTATTTTTATTTCCTGTGACAGTAAATGCATGAGTATTACTGACCTGCGTCGCATCGCAACCTCGTCAGGTGACTGATGTGGGCCTCCTGGTTTGCGACCTGCTCCATTGCAGCTGTGGGGACATAAGAGGAATATTTATAGGTTCATAGGTTGGTACTAGGCTATCGGCCCTAGGGCCTATACAAGCCTAGCCATAACAATTCCCTGGCTATTTCTTCCCACACTATTTACTTCCTGGACCCCTGTCTAGCAGGGTGACTGACTTGATCTCCGGGGTGAATTTCCTTTCTCCATTCCAATCGTCAAGGTTCCTTTTGAAGAGGGCCAAAGAGGCGCTCTGCTTGACATGTATGGGCAGTCTATTCCAGAGTCTGGGGAGTCTCTGTGTCAGGAACCTATCCCCCCAGCATATTTTGTTTATTGTGATGACAAAGTTTAGATCCCTGGAGCGTGTGGCTCTGAGGGATTGGGATTTCTTTAAGTGTAGCATGTCCAACAGCTCTGGGTTTGACATGGCTTTGTATGTTAAGCAGAGATCACCTCTGAGTAGACGATATTTGACAGAGTATAGCTGGAGTTTTTTAAGGCAGTCAGCATAGGGCATCTGCTTTAGGCCTGTGATTCTTTTAGTGAGGTATTTCTGCGGCCGTAGCCATCCCTATCCATGATATACCTGAGCTGGCAATTATTACACACGTACTGGGGTGACACTTACATGCGGCTGGAACATCCTCTGATGCTCTAGCCTCTTGGAGCCACTCCTCCAAGAGGTCCCCCTTATGCTGCTTCAGGTCAGCATAGTGGTGCCTGACCTGCTCACCAGTTCGGGGTATGCCAGTGGCACTGGTGAGGTTGTGGGTGAGACGGTCCCAGGCCTCCACCTTATATTGGGAGCCCTGGTACTGGCCCTGCAGCATTCTCTGATCATGGTCTTTGACAAGGAGTCCTGCCATGACCCTGGACTCCTGGATGCACCAGTGCTGCACCCAAAAGTGTACAACGTCTCCCCTTACTACCATAGTGTCTGCAAGGGGAAGCTACAGCCAGTTATGAGATGTATTCCCGCCTCTTGGGTTTAAGTAGGGCCGATTTCCTGCACTTTTCCGTGATTGGCCGGTTTTGAAAAGGGTAAGCTATGGGCAAACCTGCTTAACTAAGGTTGGCATTGTTTAAAGGGGTATAACACTGGGCACATTCAGTTAGCTGGCCTACACATTGCTTATACCTCCTAAGCTGGCCTGTGCAATGCTTAGCGTTACTTACATTAGACTTTGCATTATTTTTTTTCTTTTTGGCATTGATTTCTTATTACATCTTACATATCTGCCTGGTATCCATGATTAATGTGTGTGTATACTCTATGGGGTCCTTGTGTTTTATTGGGGACTTCAACACTCTATTACAATTAGACCTCACTTCTGGGTTTACTGCTGTACTCCAGTTCACATATTTATGTTATGTAGTGGGTTATGGAACATATGAATGTATACTGATTCCTTTCACCGGTTCACTTGGGTTTTACTATGGTGAGGGCTTGTTTGCTGATACCTCATTCTTTTGTACTTCTGTGATGGCTTGGTGAATAACTACTGTGACTATGGTGTATAGGGTCCTGGGTTTGAGACCTGCATGGCTGTTTATTCTGTTGATGAGCAGAACAAGGGCCATTGGATACAGAGGGTTTAAGGTACTTTTGAGCAGTTGAAAGCAGGTTTGCATGATGGTAAGCACTGCTAACCTGCCGTTACATCTGCTTACAGAGCATTAGCTTTAGAATTGCTTAACCAGTGTAGGCATTGCTTACTGCCGCACAAACGGGCTTAAGCCCACTTACTAGTGCTTAAATATGTTTAATACTGCTTATTTCTGCTTAAACCTGTTTACTAGTGCCTTATTCATTATGACACTGAGACCTCACATGTGCATTTACTGCAGTACTCCAGTTCATGAAAATATGTTATTTAGTGGGTTATGCAACATAAATATTAGTCATGACGTGCTTTGTCATGGAAAATGGAATGTGCTGCAATGGGACTCGAACAGGAAATGCCTGCTCGTAAGGCGAATGCTCTGCCCACTACACTATTGCTATGCTGCTTCATTTGCATATATCTTCCTTGTTATCCTCTTTAAGCTGCATTAACCGTAGCTATGCAATGGGCACACCCACGCACCTATGGTTAGCTTTAATTGGATTTTTATAACAAATAAAGGGTTTCTTCATTTTATGTATGTATACTGTTGCTGTTGTACAGGAGGGGGACTGTTGGTGGGGATATGCGGTCACCTATGAGCGGTCTCGCTCATTCCATACCCCTTTCTGCTGTTCTTCATTGCGGGGTCATATATATTCTGAGAGCTCTGCTCTCAGACACGCCCCCTGCACTCTTACAAGCTCCATGTAAACCTAGGAGCTCAGGCAACTAGTCCTGCACGGAGGAATAGTAAATATGGGGGATACTCTTTCTCCTTTGTCTTTAAGTTTCAAGTTAGGTCTTATCTAGTAGCTTTTGATGCATCAACCTCTATCAAAAATTCAATAAAATAATCTGTCTTTTTATAACTTGTCTCCTTGTTTATCTGCTCTCTTCATTCCGTAACTAAACTGTGCCATGCAAATTGTATTAAATATCACCAACACTTTCACACAGCTTTCTATCTTTGATGTACTTCATGTGCTATACTTTCTATTGCTTAATCCTTATAAGTAATTCCTTCACATTCTCATTCAACCCTTCTTTTCAGCATCTTTCCCCAATTTGTACTTTTGCCAGTATTCCGCATAGTTTTGTCTAATCCTATAACATAAGACCCTCTTATACACCCTGACTCTAAAGCAAAACATAAACCTAATGGAATGAAATATACCACCAACTATATCATTACCAATTCTCCATCATCTACTGTTCTATGAAGTACCCCTCTCTTAATGGGATTTAGATTAGTAACTCAAAGCCGCAGTGGTGCAGCGGTAGCATTGTTACCTCACAGCAAGAGGTTCTCCCATTTGATTCTTGGCTGGAGCGCCTTCTGTGTGGAGTCTGCATGTCCTCCTCGTGGTTGAGTGGCATTCAAAAGACATGCATAGAATGGGCGTGCTTTTGCTGAAGGTTGGACGTTGAGCTGGCACCTCGGCACCTGTAAAAAAATCTACTGCCAATCATTAGCGGACTGGAGTTCCGCTGTGGCGATCCCTAACTGGGAAAAGCCAGAAGAAGAACTTGAAAAATATGCACATAATTTTTTTCTAAAGAATTTTTTTTGTACCCATTCTAGCTGGCCATAATCTCCCACTGCATCCCTGATGCCACCTAATGAGAGGGGAAGGAGACTGGTAATTACTCAAACACCAGTACCCCCCCCCCCCATAGCTGTCATTGGAGATCAGGACGATGAACTTCAAAGCAGACCTAGCCATCAACAGCATCACATAGACTGGTGGTAGGGCTCTTTCTAAGCCCTACTCCTTACCAGTGTGTTCACATCTCCAGAGGAGACTGGGCAAGCCAAGAAGTGTGGCATTTGAGAATGTGTGCACTCCAGACTCTACAACAACCATGCCTCCTCAATCCATCAGCACATCACAGCCTCCAAATCTTCTTTGCATCCTTGCTTCCACCAGGATTTGAAGAGAGCCACCCAGCATGCCCGCAACTCCCAAATGGGCATGCCCATCACCCTCCCAGCTGCTTCAAGTGCCTGGGTTACTAAACCATTCAGGGTTGCCTGAAGCATAGTCAAGGCTTCACCACAATATGCTCCCACAACTGGCTGTTTCTTTTTTCTAAAGTTCCTGCAAACAAAAAAACTCCTACCATATGTATTTAATTCTGCTAGTAATGTCATAAATATACTTTTTTTCCCTAAAAGACAAGTAAACTTCCTATCACCTTGCTTCCTTCATTACTTTTACCTAATACTCTTTTCCATTTCTGCTACTTTCATCCTTCCTTCCAAAATGTTGCATCTAAAACATTATTGCCATCTTATCTCTGTTAGGATTTATTTATACTCATATCTCTTACATTCTTGATTACTGACAGTCATTTCTAAATTCTTAATATACTTGATAAGCCTCTATACCTTTACTAATAACACTTTTCCTGTCTCTTTAACATGATATCTTCTTAGCTCATATTCATAGTTATTATATTGTAAATAAATGAGGCACTTTGCATCTTATAAAGTAAAAATAAATTAACACACAGTTATGCATACACATTAAAATAGTAAATAAAATAATAATATGGAGGGCAATTGATCTATTAAAGTGCTGGAACAATATAGAAGAAACATATGGACATTGCAGTGGTACAGTGGTAGCATTGTTGCGTTACATCAAGAGATTCTCTGGTTTGATTTGCGTCTGGGGTGCCTTCTATACGGAGTCTGCATGTCCTCCCTGCATTCATGTGGGTTTCCTCTGGGTGCTCTGGTTTCCTCCAATGTTCAAAGATATGTGTCTGGAGAGTTGCTCCCCAGGCCTCGGCTAAAATTTGGCTGTGTTCCAAGTCGGACATTCCTGGTTAACAAATAAATAAAATAAAAATATGAGCCTGCTGATGTGCTTAGGCATTACAATCCAATTATAAAAAAGTTAAGACATAAGGGACCACATGAAACAATTCTGCATCAGGGACTTTTTCAGCCAAAGTGGCAACAGAGTTCAAAGGCATGGTTCCTGGTAAGCGAAGGAACAGATCCCAGATGATTACAAGGTGGACTTTAGAATAATCAACAACACCATGCTGAGTGGGTAAAGGGGACAAGATGGCCGCTATCATGTCGACAGTTCTTGAAGGAAGACTGAAACCAAGTTATGCAGGGCCAAGTAGACCACAAACAGAATTATTCAGATCCTCCATAGTATGATGATATCAAGATGCTCCTACAATAACCAGATCAGGCTTTGTAGTTTTTCACCACCAACAGCTGATCCAGTTCTGAGTCAGGTAGCCCCAGTTACAGTGTTACAACAGTCACGGCATTAGAACACCCAGCCATGCACAGCCACAAGGGGATCGTACATTAAATTCAATGGCATTTTAACCATTTCACCAGTACAACCCCCTGTCACTCCCTCTTAATATGTTTTGCATTTTTTTATAGAAATAGCAAACAAAATGTAGTTCATTAGGTTCCCCTGTTTATCTTTCCTCTACGCAGCTACTTCCCACTCATTTATTTATCAAAGCTCTAACTTTTGTGATTTCAAAGACTTCCTCAGCCCATACTACAACCCCTTTCCCAATCTCACTTGCTCTAATGCTTGTACAAAGTCACATGGTCAATATTATCAGAGACTTTTTCTAAATCCCTACACTGCCAATTTTGCTGCAGTAATATAGTCATTGTGGTTCAACATAAATTGTATAGACTTTAACTTAGCAAAAGTTAAAAATCTAAAACTGTAGTCCCAAATCTGAGGCCAATAATATTAATCTCCTTCTTTTTGCTATACGTCAGAATGAATTTCTGAAAATGTAAACATCATGATTTTATTGCATAATTCTGAAAGAGTGAGAATAAAAGACATGGAAGCTAGACCAGGGAGACATCAGACATGTCTGGGGATTGCAAGGTCACTGTGACTATTTGAAAGAACCTTTCTAGTAAATTGAAAAAATATCATATAATATAGCCTTTCATAACCTTCCTGTATCCTTTATAGTTAGAAATATTGTCTGAGGAGTCAAATTCAGTTTTATTTACAGTGTTAGTGAAATTTTATGCAGTTAAGAACAACTGGTTTCACAGGCACATTTAATATAAATAATGGCCTTTATTCACATTCTGCCTTCTTGAAGCCATCGACGTTTCTAAACATTTTTATGAACTCATACACAAATATATTACATGGGGGAGGGTCTCTTTAATATGTTAATACATTTCTTAGATCAGAAAGGCTGGGGGTGAAGTAAATTACCAAGGGTCACTACAATAATGATTAATCATTTGTCACATTCATTTCTTTTTCCATATATGTGTATATGGGTCTACTTTGACCTATCGAAATAACACTTCAGCGAAACTCAGTTTCACTAGTCTAGTTTCACGAAAGTGCATTTCTCCGGAAATGCACTTTCGTGAAACTACAGATCACTGAACAATTAAAAAAACAAAAAAAAAAAACAAATACACTACAGTACATTACGCAGGGGGTCAAGCACCCTTGCACCTCCTACACCCTCGCTACTAATATATACCAACTTTGAGATTGCACTACATTAGGGAAAAGGGAAAATTCACTTAGCCCCACTGTACCACGATCTCCAGCAACAATCTTGGTGATCTGTAGTTTCGTGAAAGTGCATTTCTGGAGAAATCCACTTTCGTGAAACCGGACTAGCGAAACTGAGTTTTGCGAAGTGTTATTTGAATGGGTCAAAGTAGACCCATACATATACAAATTATGTTGTTAATACTGATATATCGGTGCTTACACTATGTTTCAGATGTTCATGTCATGTTTTATGTTTTATATAGTGTTGATTATTGATGTATTTTATTGTATTAATTTTTAAATCAATATTTTTTTAAATTCTAAATCCATACTCACTGAATATCCCGCTTTCTTTATGTTAACACAACATATCTCATCCTTAGCCAACCATAACAACTTCATTGTAACCCCCTTTCCCTACACCACCTAGTTCTTGCTCAAAATGCTGCTTTCCACACCCCTTACCCATTTTTATACAAACTTTGCCCATTATTTATAGCCCATACTGACCAAAGAAAGTGCTTCCAATTAACATTTATTCTCCTCTCCTTTTCTCCACAAAAAAATCACACTCCTATAAATGTCTTCTTTTTATTTCCAGCTTTCACATAAACTTTTTTGCAATACGTTCCTTAAAACATTCAACTGTCCATTTGACAGTCTCTGAAGAAATGTAATCTATATAACTTAAATTGTCTTTTTTCCTGTCAGCTAAAATTTCCAAATCACATCAAAACAAATCTGCACATCCCTTGTCCATATTCATCTCCTCAGTCTATTTCCAACATTTTCTCCCCCCTACCACAACCAAACTTCTTTTTAACAAATTTCTGCACATCTCATTGTTCCATCATGTTCAGATACTTTGTGTGCCTGCTCAGTGACCACACCAGCAATGTTGTGCTATTCTGGCTACACATTTTCTGCCAGGAAAAGTGAAACATGTTTCTTTCTGCCTTGTACAGACAATATCTATCCTCATCCTTAATGTTGCTATGCTCTTTGCTCATTCCTGAAAAAAAGTTTCTTCGTATTTTTCCATCTCTGTTTTGAAATTAATTTGCCATCTTGCACACATTCTAAATATTATATCTAACCTACTAATATTCCATAACTCCTTCAAGTTAATTTTAAATGTTACCCATCGCCTTCCACAACAGTCATAAAAATTCCATTATATTGTAAAGAAAATTCCATAACGTATCAAAATATTCCCTTATTCCTCAGTAAATAGCAGCTCTGAATCAGTATTGTAGAAGCCTCTTCTCCCTTGCCTAGCAGAAGACACAACTCTGCTACCAAATGATCAGAAAATCCAGATTACAAGAAGAAACTTATACTCCCCCCATTTTTAGATTCCCATCAATGAAATCTAGCACTGGTGCCATAGCATTTCTATGAAAAATTATTTGAGAGACCCATAGACTCTGTAAGCTTCTCATCCTTTGGGAATTTGTGTGGGACCCAATATCCTTCTTCCTACCTCTTGCCTTTCCTCTAATATCTTTAGGGAAGTCACAATTAATTCCCCTCCCCATAAAATTCTAGTGTTCATATAAAATACCACTTCACTTTTTTAAATAACAACACTGTGTTCTTTTCTAATACTGCTGAACACATTTAATAGTCTATACATGCCCTGATTACTAAAGATAAAGTCTACACTCACTAAACTTTCTGAGCTCCCCTTTCACGTTTTTGTCCTTTCTACACAATCAAGCAACAACAGTGTCATTCCATAAGAACATTTATTATTTCCAAGAGTGATACATGTTCTGCCCAAATAACATCCATTTTATCAGTGTCATCTGATATACCCTACTCTTCACATTGTTAACATTTATAAACAGGACCTTCATTATACTGTCATTTCCGAAACATTTCCTCACACTCTGTGTCTAATGGTCTTTTGCTGTTCTCTAACGTCAGAATCCTCTTCAATTGCAGCCACTCAAGCTTCAATTTCTTCTTATATCTGAAAACAACAATATCCTTTTATATCACTATTGCAGTATTCTAAACAGAAGAGATCTCCCATCCAGGGCAGCCTGACACTCAGCCAGTATACAAAAGCTTAATGATCTTGTATGTGCCGTATGTCACACCTCTGCTCTCTGCACAGAGCATAGATCATAAAAGGGACATAAGGATGCAGCTACCCAGAACTTATTTGCACCAGTTTGAATGCCATTATTGCTACTTGGTCTGAACGCCTTGCTGTTGTACTGAATACTTAACCATCAGATAAGTGCCCTGTTGGGTTTTTTTTTTTTTTTTTTTTTTTTTTTTTACTTTTCTTGGTCTTGTATTGTATTTTGCTACCTAGAGTTTATGTCATCCAAGAAGGCAAAATGTCAGTGTGGGGGGCAGATTCCCTATAATCTCCTCAAACAGGACAAGGGATCTCTTATCCATTCTCACTTGTCCACAATTCAATTGGCACTATGGGTGATAGGGTTTTGATCCCTTTCAGACACCTCTTTTCTGAGGATGTACTCAGGGTTTTTCAGGAGGCAAGGAAACCTTCAACCAGGAAATCTTATAAGCCCAAATGGAAAACATTTTCTGTCTGGTGCCATGCTCATAACCAGGACCCTTTTTCAATGGGGAACGTTTTGGTCCTCTCTTATTTGTGTGAGATGCTCCAGTCTGGCCTGGCCTATTCTTCTGTGAAGGCCCATGTTTCAGCCATTTCTGCTTGTCTGCCCTTGACTCCTCCTTTGGCTTTTTGTTTTGAGATCAAACAATTTCTTAAAGGCGTCATGCATATTAAGCATCCAAGGAAACCCATTCGTCCTCCTTGGGACCTTAATTCTGTTTTCTAAAAACTGACTCAGGCTGCTTTTGAGCGTCCAGATTCTGCTTCTTTGAAATACTGTACCTGGAAGACTGTTTTATTGCTGACGCTTACTTCTTCTCAGAGGGTTTCTGAGCTCCAGGCCCTCATGGCCATTCCTCATTTTTTGGTTTTTCACAGGAACAGGGTGTCCCTTCATACTAATCCTTCTTTTATGCCCAAGGTAATCAATGAGTTGTCCTTGAATTAGTCAGTACATCTCACTTCCTTTTCCCTTCTCCTCAGTCCACCAGTGAGAGGGAACTGCATACCTTGGATTTGCATAGACAACTGAGCAACTATTTGGATAAAACTAATGCCACTCATAAATCTGATCATATTTTTGTTTCCTTTCATCCCAGGACATTAGGTTTGGCTGTTTTCAAGCAAACCATCTCCTCCTGGACATCTAAGGCCATTTTGTTTTGTTATACTTTTAATGGCAAATTTCTGTCTACTTCTGTTAGAGTTCATTCCACTAGGGCTGTTGCATTTTCTGTCACCTTTTCCAAGGGGTTGGGCACCAATTCCATCTTTGAAGTTGCTACTTGGTCTTCAGTGCATACCTTTACTAAGCATTATAAGTTTGATATGTTTTCCAGGGCCAGAACAGATTTTGCTGAAATAATTTTATATGGATTTGTTGAGAGCTCTTCTCAGTCTTCCACCTCCAATACATTCTGTTTCTTGAGCTTTTTTACTCTCCCTTCTGTTTAGACTACTGCAACAGTGATATAGAAGAACACAGTAAGGTTGTGTAAAATTTTACCATAACGGTCTTCTTCTTCTTTCGGCTTCTCCCACTTAGGGGTCAAAACAGCAGACCACCTGTCCACTCATGATTGGCAGTGGAGTTTTTATGGTGTCGAGTTGCCAGCCCAGTGCCCAACCTTCCACAGAAGGCACACACATGCACGCACTTACACCTAGGGCCAATTTAGAGTGTCCAATCCACCTACAGCATATCTTTAGGAGGACACCAGAGCACCCAGAGGAAACCCACACTACCACAGGGAGGACATGCAAACTCCACACAGAAGGCACCCCAGCCGAGGATCAAACCAGAAAACCTTTTGCTGTGAGATGGCAACACTAACCTCTGCATCACCGCGGCCACCCAAAACTTTACCATAACAGTAAATGTTCTTTTCTTCACTGTTTCACTATTCACTCCCTCCCTCCAACCCCCTCGTTTTTTGTTTGTTTGTTTGTTTTGGATTCCCTTCTGGCTGGGGGTTTCCCCTTTTTCTAATGCATTTTTTCATTCTGGATGTGCATGGACTCCTTTGTCCTATGGAGACTGTTCTCTTCTGGGGCAATTCAATTCTGGGTATATGCGTCCATATGTCCCTTTTATGCCCTACATTCTGTGCAAGGAACATAAATGTGACATACGGCGCATACAAGATCATTAGGCTTTTGTATACTGGCCAAGTACTGGGCTGCCCTGGGCATACGATTCCTTCTGTTTCAAACAGTGCAACAGTGAGGAGAAGGACATCTACTGCTATAGTAAGATTTTACACAATTGTGCTAGTCTGCTGCCACTGTCACAGTTTGGGAATCTCTACCAATATTCTTCTATGTTTTCCTTAGTCCAACTTTCCCATTGTTACCACAGCTACTTTTGCATGTTATTTATTTTTCTGTATCCCTCAGGCTGTGTCATGTTATTCCATTGATAGCAGCTTGACCAAAAATGTTATTGTTCATTACAGTAGTTAAA
This sequence comes from Protopterus annectens, assembly GCF_019279795.1. Classification (NCBI taxonomy): domain Eukaryota; kingdom Metazoa; phylum Chordata; order Ceratodontiformes; family Protopteridae; genus Protopterus; species Protopterus annectens. The sequence continues at coordinate 919,058,570 of NC_056746.1, read as the reverse complement.
TTCAGATTTACAGTTAAGCTAAATGCCTTTGTTCCTCATATTACTAATGTTTTCTCTGACATATTGCATTCAGATTGTCTTTATCTTTAAAGAGAAAACATTTTCTGGCTTGACCTGCAAATTTCAGAATCCCTTCATACTCTTAATAAATCATACCGTCTAGAGGCTCAGTTGGTCAGTTTGTAATCTTCAGTTCTATGCCCATCCATACCTCTCAACTGTTTAGATTTTCACAGAATGCCCAGCTATTTGCCTCATATTTTTAGTCTATTCTTCATAAAATTTGGGTTTTGGGCAAATCAGTGAGGACTGACGTCACCCAGTAAAGACAGACCTTTAAGTTTCAGGCTTCATATCCTTTTGAAAATTAATGCTAATGCAAAACCTGTTTGATAACTTCCGAAGTTTATATAAGCAACATTTAAAATCTGTCCCTATTTTTGGGCCTTTGTCCCACCATTATTTTTAACTTTGTCCAGATTGCTTAGGCTAAGACGTTGAGAAGTATGCGTCCATCCCAACGCCCAATATAAATTACACAGTTGGCTTTAATGTTCACCCACAGTAACAAACAAGCAAACAAACAAACATTTTTTTAACAGTAAATGAATGCCTGTTGAAAGAATTGCTTTATTGCTGATGAAAACTTGTGACCTTTTGGTATTCATAGTTAAATTATAAAAAGGTGAAATCTAACCAAAATGTTTGAGTTATGCAATGGTCAGATTTATTCAAAAACAGACAACCTCATCATCAATCTTCAAAGCAGTATCACTCAATGTTTACTGTACCCAAAAATATCAACACCCTATTTCTTATGCAGCAGAACCCGCAGAGTCTAGTAAATGGATCCAAGTGCTGCCTGTAAATGGTTTTGTTTGAAACAAAAAAGAGAAGCACACTATGTTCTTTTTAGCAAGTATAAAGAATCTAAAGGTACTTCTCTCAACTGTTTCAACAAGCAACAGCCATATAGTTCTTTTTTCAAAGAACAGTGTCATATCCTTCCCCACATTTTGATCTCTGAAACCAAATGTCTGGACGGTATCAACATTATCCATGCGTTCTCCCTGTGTATGTCCCACAGTTGTCCCATCAATTAAATCACAATGTAGCATTTCTTGACGGCCTTTTTGTAGAACTTCATATAACAGCCATTCCAAATCCTCCACATGGGTATTGTTCTCTTCATCAACAGCAACATATTCCAAGAAAAGCTTTCATCTCCTTTACTGTTAGCAAAAAGTAACATGTATTTCATCCACTTTTATCTCTACTAGCACCATACTTGTAACCATAAATGCCAACACTCATTCTCATAGAGGGTCATTTATAAACACCTTCATTTAAAATGGTATTTTATTTATTTATTTATTTTTTACTAAAACAATATAAAACACAAAATACATATTTATGCATCTAAACTTTTACCTGATTACTGAAGGTAAATTGAATGCAAAAGAACCTTGCCAAAATATCAGTTTGAATACTAATGTCAAAGTTAATATCACTCTCAATAAATATAGCAGTCTCACAGTTAATATCACGCTCAATAAATATACTAATGTCACAGTTGACATCACTCTCAATAAATATACCAATGTGTTAGTTAATAACGCTCTCAATAAATATACCATTGTCACAGCTATTACTTTCAATACATATACCAGTGTCACAGTTAATATCACTTTCAAAAAATATACCAGTGTCACAGTTAATATCACTCTTAACAAATATACAATTGTCACAGTTGATATCACTCCAAACAAATTTACGGATGCCAAAGTTAATATCAGGCTCAATAAATATACCATTGTCACAGTTAATATAACTTTCAATAAATATACCATTGTCACAGTTGATATCAATCTCAATAAATATACCAATGTCACAGTTAGTATCAGGCTCAATAAATATACCATTGTCAGAGTTATCACTCTCAGTAAATATACCAGTGTCACAGTTAATATCACTTTCAATAAATATACCCGTGTCACAGTTCATATCACTTTCAATAAATATACCATTTTCACAATTGATATCACTCTCACTAAATATATGAATGTCACAGTTAATATCAGGCTAAATAAATATACCATTGTCACAGTTAGTATCACTTTCAAAAAATATACCAATGTCACAGTTGATATCACTCTCAATAAATATACGAATGTCACAGTTAATATCAGGTTCAATAAATATTCCATTGTCACAGTTGATATCACTTTCAATAAATATAAGAATGTCACAGTTAATATCAGGCTCAATAAAAATACCATTGTCACAGTTATCACTCTCAATAAATATACGAATGTCTCAGTTAATATCACGCTCAATAAATTTACCATTGTCACAGTTGATATCACTCTCAATAAATATACGAGTGTCACAGTTAATATCACGCTCAATAAATATACCATTCTCACAGTTGATATTCTCAAGAAATATAAGAATGTCACACTTAATATCACTTTCAATAAATATACCATTGTCACAGTTGATATCACTCTAAATAAATATACGAATGTCACAGTTAATATCAGGCTCAATAAATATACCTATGCCAAAAACAAGGGTGACGTGTGTGAGCACAGCAGATCAAAAAACCAGAGTTCCTTCTTTAGATAAAAATCTAAAGACTGTTTGTCCATCGTGGTTATTGTGGATTAAAGATTTTTATCTAAAGAAGGAACTCTGGTTTTTTGATCTGCTGTGCTCACACACGTCACCCTTGTTTTTGGCATAGATTTCAGTTTATTAGAGTGTGTGTGAGCACTTTATTCCAGCAAGGTACACTTTGTTGTTTTAAGTCAATAAATATACCATTGTCACAGCTAATATCACTTTCAATAAATATACCATTGTCAGAGCTGATATGACTCTCAATAAATATACCAATGTCACAGTTAATATCAAGTTCAATAATAAATATACCATTGTCACAGTTGATATTCTCAAAAAATATACGGATGTCACACTTAATATAACTTTCAATAAATATGCCATTGTCACAGTTATCACTCCCAATAAATATACAAATGTCACAGTTAATAACACGCTCAATAAATATACCATTGTCACAGTTGATATCACTCTCAATAAATATACCAGTGTCATAATTAATATAATTCTCAATAAATATACCACTGTCACAGTTGATATCACTCTCAATAAATACACGAATATCACAGTTAATATAACGCTCAATAAATATACCATTGTCAAAGTTAATATTACTTTCAATAAATATACCATTGTCACAGTTGATATCACTCTCAATAAATATACAGATGTCACAGTTAATATCACTCTCAATAAATATAAGAATGTCACAGTTAATATCACTCTCAATAAATATATGAATGTCACAGTTAACATCACTTTCAATAAATATACCATTGTCACATTTGATATCACTCTCAAGAAAGATATCAATGTCACAGTTAATATCACACTCAATAAATATATCATTGTCACAGTTGATATTCTCAATAAATATACGAAAGTCACACTTAATATCACTTTCAATAAATATACCATTGTCACAATTGATATCACTCTCAATAAATATACGAATGTCACAGTTAATATCACGCTCAATAAATATACCATTGTCACAGTTGATATCACTCTCAATAAATATACCAGTGTCACAGTTAATATCACTCTCAATAAATATACCATTGTCACAGTTGATTACACTCTCAATAAGTATATGAATGACAAAGTTAATATAACACTCAATAAATATACCATTGTCATAGTTAATATCACTTTCAATAAATATACCATTGTCACAGTTGATATCCCTCTCAATAAATATACAGATGTCACAGTTAATATCACTCTCAATAAATATAAGAATGTCACAGTTAATATCACTTTCAATAAATATACCATTGTCACAGTTGATATCAGTCTCAATAAATATACCAATGTCACAGGTTATATATATCACTATCAATAAATGTACCATTGTCACAGTTGATATCACTCTCAATAAATATATGAATGTCACAGTTAATATAACGATCAATAAATATACCATTGTCACAGTTGATATCACTCACAATAAATATACCAATGTCACAGTTAATATCAGCCTTAATAAATATACCATTGTCACAGTTAATATCACTTTCAGTAAATATACCAGTGTCACAGTTAATATCACTTTCAATAACTATACCATTATCAAAGTTGATATCACCCTCCATAAATATACAAATGTCATAGTTAATATCATGCTCAATAGATATACCAATGTCACAGTTGATAACACTCTCAATAAATATATCAATGTAACAGTTAATATCACTCTCAATAAATATACCTCTGTCACAGTTGATATCACTCTCAGTAAATATACCAATGTGACAGTTAATATCACTCTCAATAAATATACCATTGTCATAGCTATCACTTTCAATAAATATACCAGTGTCACAGTTAATATCACTTTCAATAAAAACACCAGTCATAGTCAATATCACTCTAAATAAATATACCAATGTTAGAAATAATATCACTCTCAACAAATATACCATTGTCACAGGTCATATCACTCTCAATAAATATACAAACACCACTGTTAATATCAGGGTCAATAAATATACCATTGTCACAGTTTATACCACTCTCAATAAATATACCAGTGTCACAGATAATATGACTTTCAATAAATATACCAGTGTCAGAGTTAATATCACTTTTAATAAATATACCATTGTCACAGTTGATATCACTCTCAATAAATATATGAATGTCACAGTAAATATTAGACTCAATAAATATACCATTGTCACAGTTGATATCACTCTCAATAAATATACAAATGTCACAGTTAATACCAGGCTCAATAAATACACCATTATCACAGTTATTATCAATTTCAATAAATATACCATTGTCACAGTTGATATCACTCTCAATAAATATACCATTGTCACAGTTGATATCACTCTCAATAAATATACGAATGCCACAGTTAATATCAGACTCAATAAATATACCATTGTCACAGTTGATATCACTCTCAATAAATATGCCATTATTACAGTTGATATCACTCTCAATAAAAATACAAATGTCACAGTTAATATCATGCTCAATAAATACACCATTGTCACAGTTAATATCACTTTCAATAAATATACCATTGTCACAGTTGATATCACTCTCAATAAATATGCCAATGTCACAGTTAATATCAGGCTCAATGAATATACCATTGTCACAGTTGATATCACTCTCAATAAATATACGATTGCCACAGTTACTATCACGCTCAATAAATATACCATTGTCACAGTTTTTAGCACTGTCAATAAATATACGAATGGCACACTTAATATTTTCAATAAATATACCATTGTTACAGCTATCACTCTCAATTAATATACAAATGTCACAGTTAATATCACGCTCAATAAATATACCATCGTCACAGTTGATATCACTCTCAATAAATATACCAGTGTTACAGTTAATATCACTCTCAATAAATATACCATTGTCACAGTTGATATCACTCTCAATAAATATATGAATGTCACAATAAATATCACACTCAATAAATATACTATTGTCACAGTTGATATCACTCTCAATAAATATACGAATGCCACAGTTAATATCAGACTCAATAAATAAACCATTGTCACAGTTGATATCACTCTCAATAAATATGCCATTGTCACAGTTGATATCACTCTCAATAAAAATACAAATGTCACAGTTAATATCATGCTCAATAAATACACCATTGTCACAGTTAATATCACTTTTAATAACTATACCATTGTCACAGTTGATATCACTCTCAATAAATATGCCATGTCACAGTTAATATCACTTTTAATAAATATACCATTGTCACAGTTGATATCACTCTCAATAAATATACCAATGTCACAGGTTATATATATCACTATCAATAAATATACCATTGTCACAGTTGATATCACTCTCAATAAATATATGAATGTCACAGTTAATATAATGATCAATAAATATACCATTGTCACAGTTGATATCACTCACAATAAATATACCAATGTCACAGTTAATATCAGCCTTAATAAATATACCATTGTCACAGTTAATATCACTTTCAGTAAATATACCAGTGTCACAGTTATTATCACTTTCAATAACTATACCATTATCAAAGTTGATATCACCCTCCATAAATATACAAATGTCATAGTTAATATCATGCTCAATAGATATACCAATGTCACAGTTGATAACACTCTCAATAAATATATCAATGTAACAGTTAATATCACTCTCAATAAATATACCACTGTCACAGTTGATATCACTCTCAGTAAATATACCAATGTGACAGTTAATATCACTCTCAATAAATATACCATTGTCATAGCTATCACTTTCAATAAATATACCAGTGTCACAGTTAATATCACTTTCAATAAAAACACCAGTCATAGTCAATATCACTCTAAATAAATATACCAATGTCAGAATTAATATCACTCTCAACAAATATACCATTGTCACAGGTCATATCACTCTCAATAAATATACAAACACCACTGTTAATATCAGGGTCAATAAATATACCATTGTCACAGTTTATACCACTCTCAATAAATATACCAGTGTCACAGATAATATGACTTTCAATAAATATACCAGTGTCAGAGTTAATATCACTTTTAATAAATATACCATTGTCACAGTTGATATCACTCTCAATAAATATATGAATGTCACAGTAAATATTAGACTCAATAAATATACCATTGTCACAGTTGATATCACTCTCAATAAATATACAAATGTCACAGTTAATACCAGGCTCAATAAATACACCATTATTACAGTTAATATCAATTTCAATAAATATACCATTGTCACAGTTGATATCACTCTCAATAAATATGCCAATGTCACAGTTAATATCAGGCTCAATAAATATACCATTGTCACAGTTGATATCACTCTCAATAAATATACCATTGTCACAGTTGATATCACTCTCAATAAATATACGAATGTCACAGTTAATATCAGACTCAATAAGTATACCATTGTCACAGTTGATATCACTCTCAATAAATATGCCATTATCACAGTTGATATCACTCTCAATAAAAATACAAATGTCACAGTTAATATCATGCTCAATAAATACACCATTGTCACAGTTAATATCACTTTCAATAAATATACCATTGTCACAGTTGATATCACTCTCAATAAATATGCCAATGTCACAGTTAATATCAGGCTCAATGAATATACCATTGTCACAGTTGATATCACTCTCAATAAATATACGATTGCCACAGTTACTATCACGCTCAATAAATATATCATTGTCACAGTTTTTAGCACTGTCAATAAATATACGAATGGCACACTTAATATTTTCAATAAATATTCCATTGTTACAGCTATCACTCTCAATTAATATACAAATGTCACAGTTAATATCACGCTCAATAAATATAGCATCGTCACAGTTGATATCACTCTCAATAAATATACCAGTGTTACAGTTAATATCACTCTCAATAAATATACCATTGTCACAGTTGATATCACTCTCAATAAATATATGAATGTCACAATAAATATCACACTCAATAAATATACTATTGTCACAGTTGATATCACTCTCAATAAATATACGAATGTCACAGTTAATATCAGACTCAATAAATAAACCATTGTCACAGTTGATATCACTCTCAATAAATATGCCATTGTCACAGTTGATATCACTCTCAATAAAAATACAAATGTCACAGTTAATATCATGCTCAATAAATACACCATTGTCACAGTTAATATCACTTTTAATAAATGTACCATTGTCACAGTTGATATCACTCTCAATAAATATGCCAATGTCACAGTTAATATCAGGCTCAATAAATATACCATTGTCACGGTTGATATCACTCTCAATAAATATACGATTGCCACAGTTATTATCACGCTCAATAAATATACCATTGTCACAGTTTTTAGCACTGTCAATAAATATACGAATGGCACATTTAATATTTTCAATAAATATACCATTGTTACAGCTATCACTCTCAATTAATATACAAATGTCACAGTTAATATCACGCTCAATAAATATACCATCATCACAGTTGATATCACTCTCAATAAATATACCAGTGTTACAGTTAATATCACTCTCAATGAATATACCATTGTCACAGTTGATATCACTTTCAATAAATATACGAATGTCACAGTTAATATCAGACTCAATAAATATATCATTGTCACAGTTGATATCACTCTCAGTAAATATGCAAATGTCACAGTTAATATCAGGCTCAATAAATATGCCAATGTCACAGTTAATATCAGGCTCAATAAATATACCATTGTCACAGTTGATATCACTCTCAATAAATATACGAATGCCACAGTTATTATCATGCTCAATAAATATACCATTGTCACAGTTGATATCACTCTCAATAAATATACGAATGGTACACTTAATATTTTCAGTAAATATACCATTGTCACAGCTATCATTCTCAATTAATATACAAATTTCACAGTTAATATCACGCTTAATAAATATACCATCGTCACAGTTGATATCACTCTCAATAAATATACGAATGTCACAGTTAATATCACGCTCAATAAATATACCATTCTCACAGCTGATATTCTCAAGAAATATAAGAATGTCACACTTAATATCACTTTCAATAAATATACCATTGTCACAGTTGATATCACTCTAAATAAATATAAGAATGTCACAGTTAATATCAGGCTCAATAAATATACCATTGTCACAGTTGATATCACTCTCAAGAAATATACGAATGTCACAGTTAATATCACACTCAATAAATATACCTTTGTCACAGTTGATATCACTCTCAATAAATAAACCAGTGTCATAGTTAATATCATTCTCAATAAATATACCATTGTCACAGTTGATATCACTCTCAATAAATATACAAATGTCACAGTTAATATAACGCTCAATAAATATAGCATTGTCAAAGTTAGTATCACTTTCAATAAATATACCATGGTCACAGTTGATATCACTCTCAATAAATATATGAATGTCACAGTTAATATCACTTTCAATAAATATACCATTGTCACTGTTGATATCACCCTCAATAAATATCCCAATGTCACAGTTAATATAATGCTCAATAAATATACCATTCTCACAGTTGATATCACTCTCAAGAAATATATCAATGTCACAGTTAATATCAGGCTCAATAAATATATCATTGTCACAGTTAATATAACTTTCAATAAATATACCATTGTCACAGTTATCAATGTGTCAATAAATATACAAATGACAGTGAATATCAGGCTCAAAAAATATACCATTGTCACATTTGATCTTACTCTCAAAAAATATACAAATGTCACAGTTAATCTCACGCTTAATAAATATACCATTGTCACAGTTGATATCACTTTCAATAAATATACGAATGTCACAGTTAATATCAGGTTCAATAAATATTCCATTGTCACAGTTGATATCACTTTCAATAAATATAAGAATGTCACAGTTAATATCAGGCTCAATAAAAATACCATTGTCACAGTTATCACTCTCAATAAATATACGAATGTCTCAGTTAATATCACGCTCAATAAATATACCATTGTCACAGTTGATATCACTCTCAATAAATATACGAATGTCACAGTTAATATCACGCTCAATAAATATACCATTCTCACAGCTGATATTCTCAAGAAATATAAGAATGTCACACTTAATATCACTTTCAATAAATATACCATTGTCACAGTTGATATCACTCTAAATAAATATAAGAATGTCACAGTTAATATCAGGCTCAATAAATATACCATTGTCACAGCTAATATCACTTTCAATAAATATACCATTGTCAGAGCTGATATGACTCTCAGTAAATATACCAATGTCACAGTTAATATCAAGTTCAATAATAAATATACCATTGTCACAGTTGATATTCTCAAAAAATATACGGATGTCACACTTAATATAACTTTCAATAAATATGCCATTGTCACAGTTATCACTCCCAATAAATATACAAATGTCACAGTTAATAACACGCTCAATAAATATACCATTGTCACAGTTGATATCACTCTCAATAACTATACCAGTGTCATAATTAATATAATTCTCAATAAATATACTACTGTCACAGTTGATATCACTCTCAATAAATATATGAATGTCACAGTTAATATCACTTTCAATAAATATACCATTGTCACAGTTGATATCACTCTCAAGAAAGATATCAATGTCACAGTTAATATCACACTCAATAAATATATCATTGTCACAGTTGATATTCTCAATAAATATACGAAAGTCACACTTAATATCACTTTCAATAAATATACCATTGTCACAATTGATATCACTCTCAATAAATATACGAATGTCACAGTAAATATCACGCTCAATAAATACACGATTGTCACAGTTGATATCGCTCTCAATAAATATACCAGTGTCACAGTTAATATCACTCTCAATAAATATACCATTGTCACAGTTGATTACACTCTCAATAAATATATGAATAACAAAGTTAATATAACACTCAATAAATATACCATTGTCATAGTTAATATCACTTTTAATAAATATACCATTGTCACAGTTGATATCACTCTCAATAAATATACCAATGTCACAGGTTATATATATCACTATCAATAAATATACCATTGTCACAGTTGATATCACTCTCAATAAATATATGAATGTCACAGTTAATATAACGATCAATAAATATACCATTGTCACAGTTGATATCACTCACAATAAATATACCAATGTCACAGTTAATATCAGCCTTAATAAATATACCATTGTCACAGTTAATATCACTTTCAGTAAATATACGAGTGTCACAGTTAATATCACTCTCAATAAATATACCAATGTCACAGTTAATATCACTTTCAATAAAAATACCATTATCAAAGTTGATATCACCCTCCATAAATATACAAATGTCACAGTTAATATCATGCTCAATAGATATACCAATGTCACAGTTGATAACACTCTCAATAAATATACCAATGTAACAGTTAATATCACTCTCAATAAATATACCACTGTCACAGTTGATATCACTCTCAGTAAATATACCAATGTGACAGTTAATATCACTCTCAATAAATATACCATTGCCATAGCTATCACTTTCAATAAATATACCAGTGTCACAGTTAATATCACTTTCAATAAAAACACCAGTCATACTCAATATCACTCTAAATAAATATACCAATGTCAGAATTAATATCACTCTCAACAAATATACCATTGTCACAGGTCATATCACTCTCAATAAATATACAAACCCCACTGTTAATATCAGGGTCAATAAATATACCATTGTCACAGTTTATACCACTCTCAATAAATATACCAGTGTCACAGATAATATGACTTTCAATAAATATACCAGTGTCGGAGTTAATATCACTTTTAATAAATATACCATTGTCACAGTTGATATCACTCTCAATAAATATACAAATGTCACAGTTAATACCAGGCTCAATAAATACACCATTATCACAGTTAATATCAATTTCAATAAATATACCATTGTCACAGTTGATATCACTCTCAATAAATATGCCAATGTCACAGTTAATATCAGGCTCAATAAATATACCATTGTCACAGTTGATATCACTCTCAATAAATATACCATTGTCACAGATCATATCACTCTCAATAAATATACGAATGTCACAGTTAATATCAGACTCAATAAATATACCATTGTCACAGTTGATATCACTCTCAATAAATATGCCATTATCACAGTTGATATCACTCTCAATAAAAATACAAATGTCACAGTTAATATCATGCTCAGTAAATACACCATTGTCACAGTTAATATCACTTTCAATAAATATACCATTGTCACAGTTGATATCACTCTCAATAAATATGCCAATGTCACAGTTAATATCAGGCTCAATAAATATACCATTGTCACGGTTGATATCACCCTCAATAAATATACGATTGCCACAGTTATTATCACACTCAATAAATATACCATTGTCACAGTTTTTAGCACTGTCAATAAATATACGAATGGCACACTTAATATTTTCAATAAATATACCATTGTTACAGCTATCACTCTCAATTAATATACAAATGTCACAGTTAATATCACGCTCAATAAATATACCATCATCACAGTTGATATCACTCTCAATAAATATACCAGTGTTGCAGTTAATATCAGTCTCAATTAATATACCATTGTCACAGTTGATATCACTTTCAATAAATATACGAATGTCACAGTTAATATCAGACTCAATAAATATACCATTGTCACAGTTGATATCACTCTCAGTAAATATGCAAATTTCACAGTTAATATCAGGCTCAATAAATATGCCAATGTCACAGTTAATATCAGGCTCAATAAATATACCATTGTCACAGTTGATATCACTCTCAAGAAATATACGAATGTCACAGTTAATATCACACTCAATAAATATACCTTTGTCACAGTTGATATCACTCTCAATAAATAAACCAGTGTCATAGTTAATATCATTCCCAATAAATATACCATTGTTACAGTTGATATCACTCTCAATAAATATACAAATGTCACAGTTAATATAACGCTCAATAAATATAGCATTGTCAAAGTTAATATCACTTTCAATAAATATACCATGGTCACAGTTGATATCACTCTCAATAAATATATGAATGTCACAGTTAATATCACTTTCAATAAATATACCATTGTCACTGTTGATATCACCCTCAATAAATATCCCAATGTCACAGTTAATATAATGCTCAATAAATATACCATTCTCACAGTTGATATCACTCTCAAGAAATATATCAATGTCACAGTTAATATCAGGCTCAATAAATATATCATTGTCACAGTTAATATCACTTTCAATAAATATACCATTGTCACAGTTATCAATGTGTCAATAAATATACAAATGACAGTGAATATCAGGCTCAAAAAATATACCATTGTCACAGTTGATCTTACTCTCAAAAAATATACAAATGTCACAGTTAATCTCACGTTTAATAAATATACCATTGTCACAGTTGATATCACTCTCAATAAATATACCAATGTCACAGTTAATATCGCGCCCAATAAATATACCATTGTCACAGTTGATATCATTCTCAATAAATATACGAATGTCACACTTAATATCACTTTCAATAAATATACCATTGTCCCAGTTGATATCACTCTCAATAAATATACAAATGTCACAGTTAATATCACATTCAATAAATATACCATTTTCACAGTTGATATCACTCTCAATAAATATACGAATGTCACAGTTAATATCACTTTCAATAAATATACCATTGTCACAGTTGATATCATTCTCCATAAATATACCAATGTCACAGTTAATATAATGCTCAATAAATATGCCATTGTCACAGTTGATAGAACTCTCAATAAATATATCAATGTCACAGTTAATATCAGACTCAATAAATATACCACTGTCACAGTTAATATCACTTTCAATAAATATACCATTGTCACAGTTGATATCACTCTCAATAAATATACCAATGTCACAGTTAATATCAATCTCAATAAATATACCATTGTCACACTTGATATCACTCTCAATAAATATAAGAATGTCACAGTTAATATCACTTTCAATAAATATACCATTGTCACAGTTGATATCACTCAAAATAAATATACCAATGTCACAGTTAATATAACACTCAATAAATATACCATTGTCACAGTTGATATCACTCTCAATAAATATACCAGTCATCATCATCTTCTTTTGGCTGTTCCCATTAGGGGTCGCCACAGCGGATCATCTGTTTCCATTTCTTCCTGTCCTTTGCATCATGCTCTTTCACAGCAACTACCTGCATGTCCTCTCTCACCACATCCATAAACCTAATTTTAGACCTTCCTCTTTTCCTCTTACCTGGCAGCTCCATCCTTACCATCCTTTTCCCAATATACCCAGCATCCCTCCTCAGCACATGTCCAAACCAATGCAATCTCACCTCTCTTGCTTTGTCTCCAAACTGTCCAACCTGAGCTGACCCTCTAATACACTGATTCCTAATCCTGTCCATCCTAGTCACACCCAGTGCAAATCTTAACATCTTTAACTCTGCCACATCCAGCTCTGACTCCTGCCTTTTCGACAATGCTACCGTCTCCAACCCATATAACATAGCTGGTCTCACTACCCTCTTGTAGGCCTTCCCTTTCACTCTTATTGGTACCCGTCTGTCACAAATAACTCCTGACACTCTTCTCCACCTATTCCACCCTGCCTGTACTCTCTTCTTCACCTCTCTTCCACACTCACCATTACTCTGAACTGTTGATCCCAAGTACTTAAACTCATCCACTTTTACCAACTCTACTCCCTGCATCCTCACCTTTCCTCTACCCTCCCTCTCATTTACACACATATATTCTGTTTTTGCCCTGCTGCCCCTCATTCTTCTCCTCTCTAAAGCATATCTCCACCTCTCCAGGGTCTCCTCAACCTGGTCCCTACTCTTACTACATATCACAATGTCATCTGCAAACATCATAGTTCACGGGGCCTCCTGTCTAATCTCATCTGTCAACCTGTCCATCACCACTGCAAATAAGAAAGGGCTCAGAGCTGATCCTTGATGTAATCCCACCTCCACCTTAAACGTATCTGTCACTCCCACCACAGTCCTCACCAATGTCACATTACCCTTGTACATATCCTGTACCACTCTTACATACTTCTCTGCCACTCCCGACTACCTCATACAATACCACAACTCCTCTCTAGGCACCCTATCATATGCTTTCTCTGAGTCCACAAAGACACAATGCAACTCCTTCTGACCTTCTCTGTATTTCTTCAACAACACTCTCAGAGCAAATATTGCATCTGTAGTGCTCTTTCCTGGCATGAAACCATACTGCTGATCACTAATCATCACCTCCCTTCTTAACCTAGCTTCCACTACTCTTTCCCATAATTTCAAGCTGTGACTGATCAATTTTATCCCTCTGTAGTTAGTGCAGCTCAGCACATCACCCTTATTCTTAAAGATAGGTACCAAAACACTTTTTCTCCACTCCTCAGGCATCCTCTGACTTTCCAAAATTTCATTAAACAATCTGGTTAAAAATTCCACTGCCATTTCTCCTAAGCACCTCCATGCTTCCACTTATATGTCATCTGGGCCAACAGCCTTTCCATTCTTCATCCTCTTCATAGCTGTTCTTACTTCCTCCTTGCTAATCTGCTTCACTTCCTGATTCACTATCCCCACATCATCCATCCTTCTCTCTCTCTCATTCTCTTCATTCATCAGCCCTTGAAAGTACTCTTTCCATCTACTCAACACACTCTCCTCGCTTGTGAGTATGTTTCCCTCACTGTCCTTTATCACCCTTACCTGCTGCGCATCTTTCCCAGCTCTGTCCCTCTGTCTAGCCAATCGGTACAGGTCCTTTTCTCCCTCTTTAGTGTCCAATCCCTCATACAACTCTCTATATGCCTTATCCTTAGCCTTTGCCACCTCTCTCTTTGCCATGCGCCTCATCTCCTTATGCTCATGTCTACTTTATTCATCTCTTTGACAATCCCACTTCTTCACCAGCCTCTTCCTCTGTATACTCTCCTGTACTTCCTCATTCCACCACCGTGTCTACTTGTCCTCTTTCCTCTGTCCAGATGTCACACCAAGCACCTTCCTAGCAGTCTCCCTTACTAGCTCTGCTGTAGTTACCCAGCTATTTGGTAACTCTTCATTGCCTCCCAGTGCCTGTCTTAACTCTTCCCTTAACTCCACCTCACAATCACCCTTTTTTAACTTCCACCATTTAATCCTTGGCACTGCTTTCACACTCCTCCTCCGCTTCTTGATCACCAACATCATCCTGCAGACCACCATTCTAAGCTGCTTAACTACACTTTCCCCAGTCACCACTTCACAGTCTCCAATCTCCTTCAGACTGACCCTCCTACATAGGATATAATCCACCTGTGTGCATCTTCCTCCACTCTTGCACGTCACCCTATGCTCCTCCCTCTTCTTAAAATACGTATTCACCACAGCCATGTCCATCCTTTTTGCAAACTCCACAATCATCTGACCTTCTGCATTCCTCTCCTTAACACCATACCTACCCATCACTTCCTCATCCCCTCTGTTCACTTCACCAACATGCCCATTCAAGTCCGCTCCAATCACTAGTCTCTCACCCTTGGGTACACTCACCACCACTTCATCCAACTCACTCCAAAATTTTTCTTTCTCACCCATCGCACACCCAACTTGTGGAGCATATGCACTAACAACATTCATCATTACACCATCAATTTCAAGCTTCATAAACATCACTCTATCAGACACTCTCATCACCTCCAAAACACTCTTGGCATACTGTTCCATTAGGATAACCCCTACCCCATTTCTTCTGCCATCCACACCATGAGAGAAGAATTTGAACCCGCCTCCTACACACGTGGCCTTACTTCCCTTCCATCTGGTCTCTTACATGCACAATATATCAACCTTCCTTCTCTCCATCATATCAGCTAGCTCTCTCCCTATACCGGTCATACTGCCAACATTCAAAGTTCCTACCCTCAGTACTACACTCCTAACCTTCCTCCTCTCTTCCTGCCTTCAGGCATGCCTTCTCCATCCTGTTCTTCTTCGGCCAACAGTAGCCTAATATCACAGTTAATATCAGGCTCAATAAATATTCTATTGTCACAGTTAATATCATTTTCAATAAATATACCAGTGTCACAGTAAATATCACTCTCAATAAATATACCAATGTCACAGTTAATATCACTTGCAATAAATGTACCATTATCAAAGTTGATATCACCCTCAATAAATATACAAATATCACAGTTAATATCATGCTCAATAGATATACCACTGTCACAGTTCATATCACTCTCAATAAATATACCAATGTGACAGTTAATATCGCTCTCAATAAATGTACCATTGTCATAGCTATCACTTTCAATAAATATACCAGTGTCACAGTTAATATCATGTTCAATAAAAATACCAATCACAGTTAATATCGCACTCAATAAATATATCACTGTCACAATTAATATCACTCTCAACAAATATACCATTGTCACAGTTCATATCACTCTCAATAAATATACGAATGTTACTGTTAATAACAGGGTCAATAAATATACCATTGTCACAGTTAATATCACTTTCAATAAATATACCATTGTCACAGTTGATATCAATCTCAATAAATATACCAGTGTCTCAGTTAGTATCAGGCTCAATAACTATACCATTGTCAGAGTTGATAGCACTCTCAGTAAACATACCAGTATCACAGATAATATGACTTTCAATAAATATACCAGTGTCACAGTTATTATCACTTTCAATAAATATACCATTGTCACAGTTGATATCACTCTCAATAAATATGCGAATGTCACAGTTAATATCAGACTCAATAAATATACCATTGTCACAGTGGATATAACTCTCAATAAATATACAAATGTCACAGTTAATATCACGCTCAAAAAATATATCATTGTCACAGTTAATATCACTTTCAATAAATATACCATTGTCACAGTTGATATCACTCTCAATAAATATACGAATGCCACAGTTATTATCACACTCAATAAATATACCATTGTCACAGTTATCACTCTCAATAAATATACGAATGGCACACTTAATATTTTCAATAAATATACCATTGTCACAGCTATCACTCTCAATTAATATACAAATGTCACAGTTAATATCACGCTCAATAAATATACCATCATCACAGTTGATATCACTCTCAATAAATATACCAGTGTTACAGTTAATATCACTCTCAATAAATATATCATTGTCACAGTTGATATCACTCTCAATAAATATACGAATGTCACAGTTAATATAACGCTCAATAAATATACCATTGTCACATTTGATATCACTCTCCATAAATATACAAATGTCAAAGTTAATATCACTTTCAATAAATATATCATTGTCACAGTTGATATCACTCTCAGTAAATATACCAATGTCACCGTTAATATCACTCTCAATAAATATATAATTGTCACAGTTGATATCACTCTCAATAAATATACAAATGTCAAGGTTAATATCACTTTCAATAAATATACCATTGTCACAGTTGATATCACTCTCAATAAATATACGAATGTCACAGTTAATATAACGCTCAATAAATATACCATTGTCACATTTGATATCACTCTCCATAAATATACGAATGTCAAAGTTAATATCACTTTCAATAAATATATCATTGTCACAGTTGATATCACTCTCAGTAAATATACCAATGTCACCGTTAATATCACTCTCAATAAATATATAATTGTCACAGTTGATATCACTCTCAATAAATATACAAATGTCAAGGTTAATATCACTTTCAATAAATATACCATCATCACAGTTGATATCACTCTCAATAAATATACCAGTGTTACAGTTAATATCACTCTCAATAAATATACCATTGTCACAGTTGATATCACTCTCAATAAATATACGAATGTCACAGTTAATATAACGCTCAATAAATATACCATTGTCACAGTTAATATCACTTTCAATAAATATACCATTGTCACATTTGATATCACTCTCCATAAATATACGAATGTCAAAGTTAATATCACTTTCAATAAATATATCATTGTCACAGTTGATATCACTCTCAGTAAATATACCAATGTCACCGTTAATATCACTCTCAATAAATATATAATTGTCACAGTTGATATCACTCTCAATAAATATACAAATGTCAAGGTTAATATCACTTTCAATAAATATACCATTGTCACAGTTGATATCACTCTCAATAAATATACGAATGTCACAGTTAATATAATGCTCAATAAATATACCATTGTCACAGTTAATATCACTTGCAGTAAATATACCAATGTCACAGTTAATAGGCTCAATAAATATACCATTGTCACAGTTGCTATTACTCTCAATAAATATATGAATGTCACAGTAATCACTCTCAATAAATATACCAATGTGACAGTCAATATCGCTCTCAATAAATATACCATTGTCACACCTATCACTTTCAATAATTATACCAGTATCACAGTTAATATCACTTTCAATAAAAATACCAATGTTAAAGTTAATATCACTCTCAATAAATATACCATTGTCACAGTTGATATCACTCTCAATAAATATATGAATGTCACAGTTAATATCAGGCTCAATAAATATACCATTGTCACAGTTAATATCACTTTCAATAAATATACCATTG
This sequence comes from Protopterus annectens, assembly GCF_019279795.1. Lineage (NCBI taxonomy): Eukaryota > Metazoa > Chordata > Ceratodontiformes > Protopteridae > Protopterus > Protopterus annectens. The sequence continues at coordinate 919,039,185 of NC_056746.1, read as the reverse complement.
TCACAGTTGAGATCAATCTCAATAAATATACCAATGTCACAGTTCATATCAGGCTCAATAAATATACCATTGTCAGAGTTTATATCACTCTCAGTAAATATACCAGTGTCACAGATAATATCACTTTCAATAAATATACCAGTGTCACAGTTAATATCACTTTTAATAAATATACCATTGTCACAGTTGATATCACTCTTAATAAATATACGAATGTCACAGTTAAAATCAGACTCAATAAATATACCATTGTCACAGGTAATATCACTTTCAAAAAATATATCTATGTCATAGTTGATACTTTCAAATATACGAATGTCACAGTTAATGTAATGCTCAATAAATATACCATTATCACAGTTGATATCACTCTCAATAAATATACGAATGTCAAAGTTAATATCAGGCTCAATAAATATACCATTGTCACAGTTGATATCACTTTCAATAAATACATGGCTGTCACAGTAAATATCAGGCTCAATAAATATACCATTGTCACAGTTAATACCACTTTTAATAAATATACCATTGTCACAGTTGATATCACTCTCAATAAATATACCAATTTCACAATTAGTATCTGGCTCAATAAATATACCATTGTCACAGTTGATATCACTCTCAATAAATATATGAATGTCACAGATAATATCACGCTCAATAAATATGCCATTGCCAAAGTTGATGTCACTCTTAATAAATATACCAATTTCACAATTATCAGGCTCAATAAATATACCATTGTCACAGTTGATATCACTCTCAATAAATGTATGAATGTCACAGTTAATATCACACTCAATAAATATGCCATTGTCACAGTTAATATCACTTTCAATAAATATACCATTGTCACAGTTGATATCACTCTCCATAAATATAAGAATGTCACAGTTAATATCACTTTCATTAAATATACCGTTGTCACAGTTGATATAATTTTCAATAAATATACGAATGTCACAGTTAATATCAGGCTCAATAAATATGCCATTGTCACAGTTAATATCACTTTCAATAAATATACCATCGTCACAGTTGATATCACTTTCAATAAATATACGAATGTCACAGTTAAAATCAGACTCAATAAATATACCATTGTCACAGTTGATATCACTCTCAATAAATATAACAATGTCACAGTTGATATCACTCTTAGTAAATATACCAATGTGACAGTTAATATCACTCTCAATAAATATACCAATGTCAGAATTAATATCACTCTCAACAAATATACCATTGTCACAGTTCATATCACTCTGAATAAATATACAAACGCCACTGTTAATATCAGGATCAATAAATATACCATTGTCACAGTTAATTTCACTTTCAATAAATATACCATTGTCACAGTTGATATCAATCTCAGTAAATATACCAGTGTGACAGTTGGATTCAGGCTCAATAAATATACCATTGTCACAGTTTATACCACTCTCAATAAATATACCAGTGTCACAGATAATATGACTTTCAATAAATATACCAGTGTCAGAGTTAATATCACTTTTAATAAATATATTTTGTCACAGTTGATATCACTCTCAGTAAATATACGAATGTCACAATTAATATTAGACTCAATAAATATACCATTATCACAGTTGATATCACTCTCAATAAAAATACAAATGTCACAGTTAATATCATGCTCAATAAATACACCATTGTCACAGTTAATATCACTTTCAATAAATATACCATTGTCGCAGTTGATATCACTCTCAATAAATATACGAATGTCAAAGTTAATATCAGGCTCAATAAATATACCATTGTCACAGTTGATATCACTTTCAGTAAATATATGGATGTCACAGTAAATATCAGGCTCAATAAATATACCATTGTCACAGTTAATACCACTTTCAATAAATATACCATTGTCACAGTTGATATCACTCTCAATAAATATACCAATTTCACAATTAGTATCAGGCTCAATAAATATACCATTGTCACCGTTGATATCACTCTCAATAAATATATGAATGTCACAGATAATATCACGCTCAATAAATATGCCATTGCCAAAGTTGATATCACTCTTAATAAATATACCAATTTCACAATTAATATCAGGCTCAATAAATATACCATTGTCACAGTTGATATCACTCTCAATAAATTTATGAATGTCACAGTTAATATCACGCTCAATAAATATGCCATTGTCACAGTTAATATCACTTTCAATAAATATACCATTGTCACAGTTGATATCACTCTCCATAAATATAAGAATGTCACAGTTAATATCACTTTCAGTAAATATACCATTGTCACAGTTGATATTTTCAATAAATATACGAATGTCACAGTTAATATCAGGCTCAATAAATATGCCATTGTCACAGTTAATATCACTTTCAATAAATATACCATCGTCACAGTTGATATCACTTTCAATAAATGTATGAATGTCACAGTTAAAATCAGACTCAATAAATATACCATTGTCACAGTTAATATCACTTTCAAAAAAATATACCTATGTCATAGCTGATACTCTCAAATATATGAATGTCACAGTTAATAAAATGCTCAATAAATATACCATTATCACAGTTGATATCACTCTCAATAAATATACGAATGTCACAGTTAATTTCAGGCTCAGTAAATATACCATTGTCACAGTTGATATCACTTTCAATAAATATACGGATGTCACAGTTAATATCAGGCTCAATAAATATACCATTGCCACAGTTAATATCACTTTCAATAAATATACCATTGTCACAGTTGATATCACTCTCAATAAATATACCAATTTCACATTTAGTATCAGGCTCAATAAATATACCATTGTCACAGTTGATATCACTCTCAATAAATATACCAATGTCACAGTTGATATCACTCTCAGTAAATATACCAATGTCACAGTTAATATCACTCTCAATAAATATACCGTTGTCATAGCTATCACTTTCAATAAATATACCAGTGTCACAGTTAATATCACTTTCAATAAAAAAACCAGTCATAGTCAATATCACTCTCAATAAATATACCAATGTCAGAATTAATATCACTCTCAACAAATATACCATTGTCACAGTTCATATCACTCTCAATAAATATACAAACGCCACTTTTAATATCAGGGTCAATAAATATACCATTGTCACAGTTAATTTAACTTTCAATAAATATACCATTGTCACAGTTGATATCAATCTCAGTAAATATACCAGTGTCACAGTTGGATTCAGACTCAATAAATATATCATTGTCACAGTTTATACCACTCTCAATAAATATACCAGTGTCACAGATAATATGACTTTCAATAAGTATACCAGTGTCAGAGTTAATATCACTTTTAATAAATATACCATTGTCACAGTTGATATCACTCTCAATAAATATATGAATGTCACAGTAAATATTAGACTCGATAAATATACCATTGTCACAGTTGATATCACTCTCAATAAATATACAAATGTCACAGTTAATACCAGGCTCAATAAATACAACATTATCACAGTTAATATCAATTTCAATAAATATACCATTGTCACAGTTGATATCACTCTCAATAAATATGCCAATGTCACAGTTAATATCAGGCTCAATAAATATACCATTGTCACAGTGGATATCACTATCAATAAATATACCAATGTCACAGTTGATATCAATCTCAATAAATATACGAATGTCACAATTAATATTAGACTCAATAAATATACCATTGTCACAGTTGATATCACTCTCAATAAATATACAAATGTCACAGTTAATACCAGGCTCAATAAATACACCATTATCACAGTTAATATCAATTTCAATAAATATATCATTGTCACAGTTGATATCACTCTCAATAAATATGCCAATGTCACAGTTCATATCAGGCTCAATAAATATACCATTGTCACGGTTGATATCACTCTCAATAAATATACCATTGTCACAGTTGATATCACTCTCAATAAATATACGAATGTCACAGTTAATATCACACTCAATAAATATACCATTGTCAGAGTTGATATCACTCTAAATAAATATACGAATGTCACAGTTAATATCAGACTCAATAAATATACCATTGTCACAGTTGATATCACTCTCAATAAATATGCCATTATCACAGTTTATATCACTCTCAATAAAAATACAAATGTCACAGTTAATATCATGCTCAATAAATACACCATTGTCACAGTTAATATCACTTTTAATAAATATACCATTGTCACAGTTGATATCACTCTCAATAAATATGCCAATGTCACAGTTAATATCAGGCTCAATAAATATACCATTGTCACAGTTGATATCACTCTCAATAAATATACGATTGCCACAGTTATTATCACGCTCAATAAATATACCATTGTCACAGTTTTTAGCACTGTCAATAAATATAGGAATGGCACACTTAATATTTCCAATAAATATACCATTGTTACAGCTATCACTCTCAATTAATATACAAAGGTCACAGTTAATATCACGCTCAATAAATATACCATCGTCACAGTTGATATCACTCTCAATAAATATACCAGTGTTACAGTTAATATCACTCTCAATAAATATACCATTGTCACAGTTGATATCACTCTCAATAAATATACAAATGTCACAGTTAATATCAGACTCAATAAATATACCATTGTCACAGTTGAAATCACTCTCAATAAATATGCAAATGTCACAGTTAATATCAGGCTCAATAAATATGCCAATGTCACAGTTAATATCAGGCTCAATAAATATACCATTGTCACAGTTGATATCACTCTCAATAAATATACGAATGCCACAGTTATTATCATGCTCAATAAATATACCATTGTCACAGTTGATATCACTCTCAATAAATATACGAATGGTACGCTTAATATTTTCAGTAAATATACCATTGTCACAGCTATCACTCTCAATTAATATACAAATTTCACAGATGATATCACGCTCAATAAATATACCGTCACAGTTGATATCACTCTCAATAACTATACCAGTGTTACAGTTAATATCGCTCTCAATAAATATACCATTGTCACAGTTGATATCACTCTCAAGAAATATACGAATGTCACAGTTAATATCACACTCTATAAATATACCTTTGTCACAGTTGATATCACTCTCAATAAATAAACCAGTGTCATAGTTAATATCATTCCCAATAAATATACCATTGTCACAGTTGATATCGCTCTCAATAAATATTCGAATGTCACAGTTAATATAACTCCCAATAAATATACCATTGTCAAAGTTAATATCACTTTCAATAAATATACCATGGTCACTGTTGATATCACTCTCAATAAATATCCCAATGTCACAGTTAATATAATGCTCAATAAATATACCATTCTCATAGTTGATGTCACTCTTAAGAAATATATCAATGTCACAGTTAATATCAGGCTCAATAAATATATCATTGTCACAGTTAATATCACTTTTAATAAATATACCATTGTCACAGTTGATATCACTCTCAATAAATATACGAATGCCACAATTAATATTAGACTCAATAAATATACCATTGTCACAGTTGATATCACTCTCAATAAATATACAAATGTCACAGTTAATACCAGGCTCAATAAATACACCATTATCACAGTTAATATCAATTTCAATAAATATACCATTGTCACAGTTGATATCACTCTCAATAAATATGCCAATGTCACAGTTCATATCAGGCTCAATAAATATACCATTGTCACAGTTGATATCACTCTCAACAAATATACCATTGTCACAGTTAATATCACTCTCAATAAATATACGAATGTCACAGTTAATATCACACTCAATAAATATACCATTGTCAGAGTTGATATCACTCTCAATAAATATACGAATGTCACAGTTAATATCAGACTCAATAAATATACCATTGTCACAGTAGATATCACTCTCAATAAATATGCCATTATCACAGTTTATATCACTCTCAATAAAAATACAAATGTCACAGTTAATATCACTTTCAATAAATATACCATTGTCACAGTTGATATCACTCTCAATAAATATGCCAATGTCACAGTTAATATCAGGCTCAATAAATCTACCATTGTCACAGTTGATATCACTCTCAACAAATATACAATTGCCACAGTTACTATCACGCTCAATAAATATACCATTGTCACAGTTTTTAGCACTGTCAATAAATATATGAATGGCACACTTAAGATTTTCAATAAATATACCATTGTTACAGCTATCACTCTCAATTAATATACAAATGTCACAGTTAATATCACGCTCAATAAATATACCATCGTCACAGTTGATATCACTCTCAATAAATATACCAGTGTTACAGTTAATATCACTCTCAATAAATATACCATTGTCACAGTTGATATCACTCTCAATAAATATATGAATGTCACAATTAATATCACACTCAATAAATATACCATTGTCACAGTTGATATCACTCTCAATAAATATACGAATGTCACAGTTAATATCAGACTCAATAAATATACCATTGTCACAGTTGATATCACTCTCAATAAATATGCCATTATCACAGTTGATATCACTCTCAATAAAAATACAAATGTCACAGTTAATATCATGCTCAATAAATACACCATTGTCACAGTTAATATCACTTTCAATAAATATACCATTGTCACAGTTGATATCACTCTCAATAAATATGCCAATGTCACAGTTAATATCAGGCTCAATGAATATACCATTGTCACAGTTGATATCACTCTCAATAAATATATGATTGCCACAGTAATTATCACGCTCAATAAATATACCATTGTCACAGTTTTTAGCACTGTCAATAAATATAGGAATGGCACACTTAATATTTTCAATAAATATACCATTGTTACAGCTATCACTCTCAATTAATATACAAATGTCACAGTTAATATCACGCTCAATAAATATACCATCGTCACAGTTGATATCACTCTCAATAAATATACCAGTGTTACAGTTAATATCACTCTCAATAAATATACCATTGTCACAGTTGATATCACTCTCAATAAATATACAAATGTCACGGTTAATATCAGACTCAATAAATATACCATTGTCACAGTTGATATCACTCTCAATAAATATGCAAATGTCACAGTTAATATCAGGCTCAATAAATATGCCAATGTCACAGTTAATATCAGGCTCAATAAATATACCATTGTCACAGATGATATCACTCTCAATAAATATACGAATGCCACAGTTATTATCATGCTCAATAAATATACCATTGTCACAGTTGATATCACTCTCAATAAATATACGAATGGTACACTTAATATTTTCAGTAAATATACCATTGTCACAGCTATCACTCTCAATTAATATACAAATTTCACAGTTAATATCATGCTCAATAAATATACTGTCACAGTTGATATCACTCTCAATAACTATACCAGTGTTACAGTTAATATCATTCTCAATAAATATACCATTGTCACAGTTGATATCACTCTCAAGAAATATACGAATGTCACAGTTAATATCACACTCAATAAATATACCTTTGTCACAGTTGATATCACTCTCAATAAATAAACCAGTGTCATAGTTAATATCATTCCCAATAAATATACCATTGTCACAGTTGATATCACTCTCAATAAATATTCGAATGTCACAGTTAATATAACGCTCAATAAATATACCATTGTCAAAGTTAATATCACTTTCAATAAATATACCATGGTCACAGTTGATATCACTCTCAATAAATATATGAATGTCACAGTTAATATCACTTTCAATAAATATACCATTGTCACTGTTGATATCACCCTCAATAAATATACCAATGTCACAGTTAATATAATGCTCAATAAATATACCATTCTCACAGTTGATATCACTCTCAAGAAATATATCAATGTCACAGTTAATATCAGGCTCAATAAATATATCATTGTCACAGTTAATATTACTTTCAATAAATATACCATTGTCACAGTTATCAATGTGTCACTAAATATACAAATGACAGTGAATATCAGGCTCAAAAAATATACCATTGTCACAGTTGATCTTACTCTCAATCAATATACAAATGTCACAGTTAATCTCACGCTTAATAAATATACCATTGTCACAGTTGATATCACTCTCAATAAATATACCAATGTCACAGTTAATATCGCTCCCAATAAATATACCATTGTCACAGTTGATATCATTCTCAATAAATATACGAATGTCACACTTAATATCACTTTCAATAAATATACCATTGTCCCAGTTGATATCACTCTCAATAAATATACAAATTTCACAGTTAATATCACGCTCAATAAATATACCATTTTCACAGTTGATATCACTCTCAATAAATATAAGAATGTCACAGTTAATATCACTTTCAATAAATATACCATTGTCACAGTTGACATCATTCTCCATAAATATACCAATGTCACACTTAATATAATGATCAATAAATATGCTATTGTCACAGTTGATATAACTCTCAATAAATATATCAATGTCACAGTTAATATCAGGCTCAATAAATATACCACTGTCACAGTTAATATCACTTTCAATAAATATACCATTGTCACAGTTGATATCACTCTCAATAAATATACCAATGTCACAGTTAATATCACTCTCAATAAATATACTATTGTCACACTTGATATCACTCTCAATAAATATAAGAATGTCACAGTTAATATCACTTTCAATAAATATACCATTGTCACAGTTGATATCACTCAAAATAAATATACCAATGTCACAGTTAATATAACACTCAATAAATATACCATTGTCACAGTTGATATCACTCTCAATAAATATACCAATCATCATCATCTTCTTTTGGCTGTTCCCATTAGGGGTCGCCACAGTGGATAATCTGTTTCCATTTCTTCCTGTCCTTTGCATCATGCTCTTTCACACCAACTACCTGCATGTCCTCTCTCACCACATCCATAAACCTCATCTTAGGCCTTCGTCTTTTCCTTTTACCTGGCAGCTCCATCCTTACCATCCTTTTCCCAATATACCCATAATCCCTCCTCAGCACATGTCCAAACCAATGCAATCTCACCTCTCTTGCTTTGTCTCCAAACTGTCCAACCTCAGCTGACCCTCTAATACACTGATTCCTAATCCTGTCCATCCTAGTCACACCCAGTGGAAATCTTAACATCTTTATCTCTGCCACATCCAGCTCTGACTCCTGCCTTTTCAACAATGCTACCGTCTCCAACTCATATAACATAGCTGGTCTCGCTACCCTCTTGTAGGCCTTCCCTTTCACTCTTATTGGTACCCGTCTGTCACAAATAACTCCTGACACTCTTCTCTACCCATTCCACCCTGCCTGTACTCTCTTCTTCACCTCTCTTCCACACTCACCATTACTCTGAACTGTTGATCCCAAATACTTAAACCCATCCACTTTTACCAACTCTACTCCCTGCATCCTCACCATTCCTCTACCCTCCCTCTCATTTACACACATATATTCTGTTTTTGCCCTGCTGACCTTCATTCTTCTCCTCTCTAAAGCATATCTCCACCTCTCCAGGGTCTCCTCAACCTGGTCCCTACTTTTACTACATATCACAATGTCATCTGTAAACATCATAGTTCACGGGGCCTCCTGTCTAATCTCATTTGTCAACCTGTCCATCACCACTGCAAATAAGAAAGGGCACAGAGCTGATCCTTGATGTAATCCCACCTCCACCTTAAACGTATCTGTCACTCCCACCACAGTCCTCACCAGTGTCACATTACCCTTGTACATATCCTGTACCACTCTTACATACTTCTCTGCCATTCCCAACTTCCTCATACAATACCACAACTCCTCTCTAGGCACCCTATCATATACTTTCTCTAAGTCCACAAAGACACAATGCAACTCCTTCTGACCTTCTCTGTATTTCTCCTACAACACTCTCAGAGCAAATATTGCATCTGCAGTGCTCTTTCCTGGCATGAAACCATACTGCTGATCACTAATCATCACCTCCCTTCTTAACCTTGCTTCCACTACTCTTTCCCACAACTTCAAGCTGTGACTGATCAATTTTATCCGTCTGTAGTTAGTGCAGCTCTGCACATCACCCTTATTCTTAAAGATAGGTACCAAAACACTTTTTCTCCACTCCTCAGGCATCCTCTGACTTTCCAAAATTTCATTAAACAATCTGGTTAAAAATTCCACTGCCATTTCTCCTAAGCACCTCCATGCTTCCACTTGTATGTCATCTGGGCCAGCAGCCTTTCCATTCTTCATCCTCTTCATAGCTGTTCTTACTTCCTCCTTGCTAATCTGCTTCACTTCCTGATTCACTATCCCCACATCATCCAACCTTCTCTCTCTCTCATTCTCTTCATTCATCAGCCCTTCAAAGTACTCTTTCCATCTACTCAACACACTCTCCTCACTTGTGAGTATGTTTCCCTCACTGTCCTTTATCACCCTTACCTGCTGCACATCTTTCTCAGCTCTGTCCCTCTGTCTAGCCAATCAGTACAGGTCCTTTTCTCCCTCTTTAGTGTCCAATCCCTCATACAACTCTCTATATGCCTTATCCTTAGCCTTCGCCACCTCTCTCTTTGCCATGCGCCTCATTTCCTTATGCTCATGTCTACTTTCTTCATCTCTTTGACAATCCCACTTCTTCTTCGCCAGCCTCTTCCTCTGTATACTCTCCTGTACTTCCTCATTCCACCACCATGTCTCCTTGTCCTCTTTCCTCTGTCCAGATGTCACACCAAGCACCTTCCTAGCAGTCTCCCTTACTAGCTCTGCTGTAGTTACCCAGCTATTTGGTAACTCTTCATTGCCTCCCAGTGCCTGTCTTAACTCTTCCCTTAACTCCACCTCACAATCACCCTTTTTTAACTTCCACCATTTAATCCTTGGCACTGCTTTCACACTCCTCCTCCGCTTCTTGATCACCAGCATCATCCTGCAGACCACCATTCTATGCTGCTTAACTACACTTTCCCCAGTCACCACTTTACAGTCTCCAATCTCCTTCAGACTGGCCCTCCTACATAGGATATAATCCATCTGTGTGCATCTTCCTCCACTCTTGTACGTCACCCTATGCTCCTCCCTCTTCTTAAAATACGTATTCACCATAGCCATGTCCATCCTTTTTGCAAAATCCACAATCATCTGACCTTCTGCATTCCTCTTCTTAACACCATACCTACCCATCACTTCCTCATCCCCTCTGTTCACTTCACCAACATGCCCATTGAAGTCCGCTCCAATCACTAGTCTCTCACCCTTGGGTACACTCACCACCACTTCATCCAACTCACTCCAAAATTTTTCTTTCTCATCCATCGCACACCCAACTTGTGGAGCATATGCACTAACAACATTCATCATTACACCATCAATTTCAAGCTTCATAAACATCACTCTATCAAACACTCTCTTCACCTCCAAAACACTCTTGGCATACTGTTCCATTAGGATAACCCCTACCCCATTTCTTCTGCCATCCACACCATGAGAGAACAATTTGAACCCGCCTCCTACACACGTGGCCTTACTTCCCTTCCATCTGGTCTCTTACATGCACAATATATCAACCTTCCTTCTCTCCATCATATCAGCTAGCTCTCTCCCTATACCGGTCATACTGCCAACATTCAAAGTTCCTACCCTCAGTACTACACTCCTAACCTTCCTCCTCTCTTCCTGCCTTCAGGCATGCCTTCTCCCTCCTGTTCTTCTTCGGCCAACAGTAGCCTAATATCACAGTTAATATCAGGCTCAATAAATATTCTATTGTCACAGTTAATATCACTTTCAATAAATATACCAGTGCCACAGTTAATACCACTCTCAATAAATATACCAATGTCACAGTTAATATCACTTGCAATAAATATACCATTATCAAAGTTGATATCACCCTCAATAAATATACAAATGTCGCAGTTAATATCATGCTCAATAGATATACCACTGTCACAGTTGATATCACTCTCAATAAATATACCAATGTGACAGTTAATATCACTCTCAATAAATATACCATTGTCATAGCTATCACTTTCAATAAATATACCAGTGTCACAGTTAATATCATGTTCAATAAAAATACCAATCACAGTTAATATCGCACTCAATAAATATATCACTGTCACAATTAATATCACTCTCAACAAATATATCATTGTCACAGTTCATATCACTCTCAATAAATATACGAGTGTTACTGTTAATAACAGGGTCAATAAATATACCATTGTCACAGTTAATATCACTTTCAATAAATATACCATTGTCACAGTTGATATCGATCTCAATAAATATACCAGTGTCTCAGTTAGTATCAGGCTCAATAACTATACCATTGTCAGAGATGATAGCACTCTCAGTAAATATACCAGTGTCACAGATAATATGAATTTCAATAAATATACCAGTGTCACAGTTAATATCACTTTCAATAAATATACCATTGTCACAGTTGATACCATTGTCACAGTTGATATCACTCTCAATAAATATGTGAATGTCACAGTTAACATCACGCTCAAAAAATATACCATTGTCACAGTTAATATCACTTTCAATAAATATACCATTGTCACAGTTGATATCACTCTCAATAAATATACCAATGTCACAGTTAATATCAGGCTCAATGAATATACCATTGTCACAGTTGATATCACTCTCAATAAATATACGAATGCCACAGTTATTATCACGCTCGATAAATATACCATTGTCACAGCTATCACTCTCAATTAATATACAAATGTCACAGTTAATATCACGCTCAATAAATATACCATCATCACAGTTATCACTCTCAATAAATATACCAGTGTTACAGTTAATATCACTCTCAATAAATATACCATTGTCACAGTTGATATCACTTTCAATAAATATACGAATGTCACAGTTAATATAACGCTCAATAAATATACCATTGTCACAGTTAATATCACTTTCAATAAATATACCATTGTCACATTTGATATCACTCTCCATAAATATACGAATGTCACAGTTAATATCACTTTCAATAAATATATCATTGTCACAGTTGATATCACTCTCAGTAAATATACCAATGTCACCGTTAATATCACTCTCAATAAATATATCATCACAGTTGATATCACTCTCAATAAATATACAAATGTCACAGTTAATATCACTTTCAATAAATATACCATTGTCACAGTTGATATTCTCAATAAATATACTAATGTCACAGTTAATATCACTCTCATTAAATATACCATTGTCACAGTTGATATCACTCTCAATAAATATACGAATGTCACAGTTAATATAATGCTCAATAAATATACCATTGTCACAGTTAATATCACTTTCAATAAATATACCAATGTCACAGTTAATAGGCTCAATAAATATACCATTGCCACAGTTAATATCACTTTCAGTAAATATACCAATGTCACAGTTAATAGGCTCAATAAATATACCATTGTCACAGTTGCTATTACTCTCAATAAATATATGAATGTCACAGTTATCACTCTCAATAATTATACCAATGTGACAGTTAATATCGCTCTCAATAAATATACCATTGTCACAGCTATCACTTTCAATAATTACACCAGTATCACAGTTAATATCACTTTCAATAAAAATACCAATGTTAAAGTTAATATCACTCTCAATAAATATACCATTGTCACAGTTGATATCACTCTCAATAAGTATACGAATGTCACAGTTAATATAATGCTCAATAAATATACCATTGTCACAGTTAATATCACTTTCAATAAATATACCAATGTCACAGTTAATAGGCTCAATAAATATACAATTGTCACAGTTGCTATTACTCTCAATAAATATACGAATGTCACAGTTATCACTCTCAATAAATATACCAATGTGACAGTTAATATCGCTCTCAATAAATATACCATTGTCACAGCTATCACTTTCAATAATTATACCAGTATCACAGTTAATATCACTTTCAATAAAAATACCAATGTTAAAGTTAATATCACTCTCAATAAATATACCATTGTCACAGTTGATATCACTCTCAATAAATATACGAATGTCACAGTTAATATCAGGCTCAATAAATATACCATTGTCACAGTTAATATCACTTTCAATAAATATACCATTGTCACAGTTGATATCAATCTCAATAAATATACCAATGTCACAGTTCATATCAGGCTCAATAAATATACCATTGTCAGAATTGATATCACTCTCAGTAAATATACCAGTGTCACAGATAATATCGCTTTCAATAAATATACCAGTGTCACAGTTAATATCACTTTTAATAAATATACCATTGTCACAGTTGATATCACTCTCAATAAATATACGAATGTCACAGTTAAAATCAGACTCAATAAATATACCATTGTCACAGGTAATATCACTTTCAAAAAATATATCTATGTCATAGTTGATACTTTCAAATATACGAATGTCACAGTTAATGTAATGCTCAATAAATATACCATTATCACAGTTGATATCACTCTCAATAAATATATGAATGTCACAGTTAATATCAGGCTCAATAAATATGCCATTGTCACAGTTGATATCACTTTCAATAAATATACGAATGTCACAGTTAATATCAGGCTCAATAAATATACCATTGTCACAGTTAATATCACTTTCAATAAATATACCATTGTCACAGTTGATATCACTCTCCATAAATATAAGAATGTCACAGTTAATATCACTTTCAATAAATATACCATTGTCACAGTTGATATCAGTCTCAATAAATATACCATTGTCACAGCTGATATCACTCTCAATAAATATACCATTGTCACCGTTAATATCACTTTCAATAAATATACCATTGTCACAGTTGATATCATGCTCAATAAATATACCATTGCCATAGTTGATATCACTCTCAATAAATATACCATTGTCACAGTTGATATCACTTTCAATAAATATACCATTATCGCAGTTGATATCAGTCTCAATAAATGTACCATTGTCACAGTTGATATCACTCTCAATAAATATACCATTGTCACAGTTGATATCACTCTCAATAAATATAACATTGTCACAGTTGATAGCACTCTCAATAAATATACCATTGTCATAGTTATCACTCTCAATAAATATACCATTGTCACAGTTGATATCACTCTCAATAAATATACCATTGTCACAGTTAATATCACTCTCAGTAAATATACCATTGTCACAGTTAATATCACTTTCAATAAATATACCATTGTCATAGTTATCTCTCAATAAATATACCATTGTCACAGTTGATATCACTCTCAATAAATATACCAGTGTTACAGTTAATATCACTCTCAATAAATATACCATTGTCACAGCTGATATCACTCTCAATAAATATATGAATGTCACAGTTAATATAATGCTCAAATATACTATTGTCACAGTTGATAATTCTCTCAGTAAATATACCATTGTCACAGTTATCACTTTCAATAAATATACCATTGTCACAGTTATCACTCTCAATAAATATACTATTGTCACAGTTGATATCACTCTCAATAAACATACCATTGTCACAGTTGATATCACTCTCAATAAACATACCATTGTCACAGTTGATATCACTCTCAATAAATATACCATTGTCACAGTTGCTATCACTCTCAATAAATATACCATTGTCACAGTTGATATCACTCTCAATAAACATACCAATGTCACAGTTGATATCACTCTCAATAAATATACCATTGTCACAGTTGATATCGCTCACAATAAATATACCATTGTCATAGTTAATACTGCTGTCCACATACTCCTTCTTCTCATACTTTACCATCCATTTATTCTCTCTGGCGTCCTTCAAATAGCTTACTATATGAAGTAGAAAATGTTTAATGTTCCCACACCTTGATACCTATTACAAAGCATTTCTCTTTATAATGATTTTGCATTAATATTTAAGCAATAATTTGTTCCATCTTGCATCCCTCATATAAGTGAAATGAAATATTTTATTCCTTCTGGTTGGTGTCACAACTTTCTTCTAAACATCTTCTTTCTTTTTCCAGCTTATGTTTTGTCTATTCACAGGGAGTTACTGGTGGCCCATCCTCTAGATAGCATGCTGTTCTTTATAGCTTGTAGTTCACAATAATTCTGTTCAACAAGACTATCTGTTCCTGTAATCCTAAACTTTTCTAGCCATCTAGGGAGTACTACCATAAACTGCTCTTTCATTCGTAGGTAGAAACTTAAGACTTCATCTTCTGTGTTTGGACCTTTGTAATAACTTCCAGTATTATTTTCCTGTTTACTGGGTGGCCACATTAGTGCAGTGGTTAGTGTTTCCACCTCAAAGCAAGAGGTTTTCTGGTTTGATCCTCGGCTGGGGTGCATTCTGTGTGGAGTCTGCATGTCCATCATCTGGGTTTCCTCCAGGTGCTCTGGTTTCCTCCCACATCCCAAAGACATGCTGTAGGCGGATTGGGTACTCTAAATTGGCCTTAGGCATGAGTGCGTGCATGTGTGTACCTTCTGTGGAAGGTTGGGTACCAGGCTGGCAACTCAACACCGTAAAACTCCACTGCCAATCATGAGTGGACAGGTGATCCACTGTGATGACCCCTAATTGGGAAAAGCCGAAAGAAGAATTATTTTCCTGTTGTCAATCTTTCTATAACTCCAAGTACTGCTAATACTGCACAGATATTTATGCTCAAAACATTTGCCATTTCCCAGACCTTATTTCTTCTCATTGTGTCCCATCAGAGAAATATCTGCATACAAAAAAAAAGAAAGAAAACTACTGGTTGCCCCATATCAATACTTTCTTCCTATTCCTTCTTGCATAAATCCCTGTCTCACTGGGCTTTAACCTGCTCCTCAAAAGACTCCAAAATGTTCATCAATATACTCTCTAGATCATCTGGTATAAGCACCCCCACAGACCCAGTCTCATTAACAAATTTGGTTAGGTAACACTTCTTTGAAATGGACAAAGTAAATCTTGTTCCGCTTGGTCTGCCACCCTCTCCAACTCCTAACTCTGCAGTATGGTCTCTTAGGTACTGCTTTTTCTACTGTAATAGATCTCTGCAACTTTTTTTAAATGTCAGTAACTTTTGGTCATTAGAGCAAGGCTATAGTATGCACTTCCATTGCAGTGCTGGCACTTTTAAGGAAAGGGTTGAACACACTCACTACACCAAACAAGTTTTGGAAACAAGATAACATATTCTTGTTATTCTGAGATTATCATCCAGCAAATTATGTCTGTAGTTCTAGCTCTGGAGTTTCAATCAGTTAAAAGAAATGTTGAAATGTTGCTACCTAATTAAATACTCTGATATATGCTACCTGCACAGGATTAATGATATTTAACAAATCCGCTAAAAGAGGCTGGAGCACAACAGCATCCTGACTTGGGAACATTTCTGTCTTACAGTCGATTTTAGCAACAGATATGTATTTTGATTAGCCAAGCAATACTGCGCTTTGTAGTTGACAAGGAATGCTGGAATAGGGTAAACTGAAACCAATGAATGCTAAATACTGAAAATAAAGTTCCACGTGTGATATAGAACAAGAGAAATGAATACATTCCCAGCTTACTTGAACTGGCACAGTGAAACAAAAATTCAGTCTTATTTAAGACTAGCAGGCATTTTCACAGCAGCAAGATTACATATAAAAAGGCAATTCACTTTAATAGCATTCAAGATGAGAAATACTCTCAAATCCCAACTTCTTTCAGCTTATTAACAAGAGAATGATATTTTCTAAATTAATAAAAAACATAGTTCCAGTCATTTTGTTGAAATAAATATAAAATTTAGAACTACATCACAGTTAGAGTGTGGATTATGCTGTGATGTACTCATTTCACTGTGCTTGGTCACCTGGGCTTTGCCTCCTGGCAACTACAGCTATCAGATATGAATATAACACAGCATATCCCACACACTAAACGTATACTATTGCTGTTTTACACTACGGTTATAACCGTGCATTAGTAAAGTATCTTTGCATGCATTATGAGTAATGTAGTAGCCCATACATTATCATAGGCAAGCTGTCATGTAATTTCTGTGCAGATCAGATGCTGGAAGAATTGTATAACCCATGCTTTGTTACACAGCATGCCTGCATTCATAAACCACATCCTGCAGGCACTGTAAGTCTTACAGCAGTATGGGAAGTACGGCATTCTGGTATTTAAGTGTAGAGTTATGTGCCTACTGAATGGCGCACAGTGACGGTTATCCCACTCCACAAAGGGGGTGCCACCACGGACCCCGGAAACTACCGCCCCATTAGCCTGATGAACCTGGTCTGCAAGCCCATGGAATGTATAGGTTCATGGGTTCATAGGTAGGTACTAGGCTATCAGCCCAAGGGCCTGCATAAGCCTAGCCAGCAAGGTTCCATAGCATATGCCACCCAAGAAAGTTATTTTCCTGTGCCACTGTCCAGCAGAGACACAGAAGTGATCCCCAGGGTGTATTTCCTATTTCTCATCCACTCATCAAGATTTTTCTTGAAGAGTGCTAATGAAGAACTTTGCTTGACATAGATGGGTAGCTTGTTCCAGAGTATAAGAAGTCTCTGGGACAGGAATCTATCCCTCCAGTGTGTCTTGTTTATTGTGGTGACAAGGTTTAGGTCTTTAGAGCATGTAGCTTGGAGGGATTGGGATTTCTTTAGGTGTAGCATGTGCAACAGCTCTGAGTTTGACATAGCTTTATATGTTAGGCAGAGATCACCTCGGAGTAGGCGATATGCTACAGAGTAAAGCTGTAGTTATTTGAGGTGGTCAGTGTAGGCCAGTGTATCATCTTGGAGCTTATAAACAAAGACATAGGTAACCTCCAAACCCTGGACCCCACTCAGTTTGGATTTGTAAAAGGTATCTCATGTCTACTAAACCTGATTGACTTCTTTGAAACAGTCTCTAAAGCCACAGATGAGGGCAAGGTAGTGCACACAGCCTATCTTGACCTCGCCATGGCTTTTGATACCATCCCCCACTCTGGAATTATGGATAAACTCACTAAACTGGGCATAAATCCCTATGTCACAAGATGGATGGCCAACTGGCTCACTGACAGAACCCACACAGTAAAAGTAACCAACTTCAAGTCCGACTTCAGACCAGTGACGAGTGGAGTACCACAGGGTTTGGTCCTGAGTCCTCTCCTGTTTGGCATTTACTTATCTGAAGTGCAGGCCAATACAGAAGGTCTTTGGCTAACAAAGTTCACAGATGACTCCAAAATGGGAGCCATAATAGAATCACCTAATGATGCAGACATTCTAAAAAAGGGCCTCACAGAGACAGATGCATGGTGTCAAAGTCATGGCCTCAAGCTCAATGCCAAGAAGTGCATTGTCATCCCTTTTGGGAAAAACTTGGTACCCATGAACTACCACATAGGTGGTAGCTCACAAAACACTGAAAGTGTGATAAGAGACCTCGGAACACAGGTGGACAGTAGTCTTTCCTTTGATAACCACATCACCACAGTAGTCAGGAAATCCTTCTACCTGGCACACCTCATCACAAAAGGGTTCTCCTCTAGAAAAAAGGAGGTCATTGTTCCTCTCTACTCATCTCTCATCAGAGCCATTATAGAGTACAATGCTCCATTTAGCATGTATCTCACAAGACACGTACAACAATTGGAAAGACCACTGAAATACCTCACTAAGAGGATTACCGGCCTCAAACAGATACCGTATGCAGACCTTGTCAAAAAACTCCAGCTGTACTCCATCGCATATCACCTACTCAGAGGCGATCTCTGCCTAACATACAAAGCTATGTCAAACCCAGAGCTGTTGGACATGCTACACTTAAAAAAAATCCCAATCTCTCCAAACCACATGCTCCAGGGACCTAAACCTTGTCACCACAATAAACAGAACAGTGCAAACTTCTCCCCCCTCTCCCCACCAAAAGAGCAAATATCTATCCCAACAGAGTGCTGCCCCCCTGACTTCTCAGATGCTCAGGTAAGAGCCGCCCTCTCCAAAGCAAAAAACACAGCATCAATGGGACCAGATGGTGTCCCGGGTTGCGTCCTACATGAACTCCAAGAAGAGCTAAACCCAAACATAAAACTACTGTTCAATCTTAGCCTTACTACAGGATATGTACCCAAAGAGTGGCGTACAGCAACAGTGGTCCCTCTCCACATAGGTGGTGTCTCAACGGATCCTGGAAACTATCGCCCCATAAGCCTGACTAGCTTGGTCTGCAAAGCTATGGAAAGGATCATCATGGACCTCATAAATAAAGATATTGGGGACCTACAGACACTGGATCCTACCCAGTTTGGCTTTGTTAAGGGCAGATCCTGCCTCTTAAACCTGGTTGATTTCTTTGAAACAGTCACCAAGGCCATTGACGAGGGGAAGGTGGTCCACACAGCCTACCTGGACCTCGCAAAAGCCAATACCCCACTCGGGCATTATAGATAATCTCACCAGCTTAAATATAAACCCCTATGTCACTAGATGGGTTGCAAACTGGCTCAAGGACAGAACCCACATGGTTAGAATTTCTGGAGCCATGTCAGACTCCAAACCAGTTACAAGTGGCGTCCCACAAGGCTCAGTCCTGGGACCTCTCTTGTTCGGTATATATTTCTCGGTGGTACAGGCCAACACGGAAGGACTGTGGCTGACCAAGTTCGCAGATGACTGCAAACTGGGTGCCATAATCAACTCTCCAGCCGACACAAGCATCCTCCAAAAGGGCCTCATAGAAACAGACAACTGGTGCCAGAGCCATGGCCTCAAGCTAAACGCCAAAAAGTGTATAGTCATCCCCTTTGGCAAAAACAAAGTGCCCACAAATTACCACATAGGTGGTAATCCATTAAGTACAGAAGAAGTCATTAGGGACCTGGGGACCCAAGTTGATAGCAATCTCTCATTTGACAACCACCTGGCCAAAGTGGTTAGAAAAAAACATTTTATATAGCCCACCTAATCATGAAGGGATTCACATCTAGATCAGGGGAGGTCATCGTACCTCTTTACTCATCCCTCATCAGGCCCATAATTGAATCCCTTTTGGGATGTACCTTACCAGACACCTGCAGCAACTGGAATGACCCCAAAAGTACCTCACCAAGAGGATCAAAGGGCTCAAACAGATGCCATATGCTGCCCGGTTAAAGAAACTCCAGCTCTACTCAGTGGCATACCGCCTGCTCAGAGGCGATCTGTGCCTGACATATAAAGCCATGTCCAACCCGGAATTAATGGACATGCTGCACCTCAGAAAATCCAAATCCCATCGAGCTACCCGCTCGAGAGACTTGAACCTCAGCACTGAAATAAATAGGACATGCTGGAGAGACAGATTCATAACCCAGAGGCTCCCTTCACTCTGGAATAAAATCCCAATCCAGGTTAGGCAGAGTCCCACATTGACTCTCTTCAAGAGGAATCTTGATGAGTAGATGGGAGATCATAGGTTTACCCCGGCTATCACTTCTGTGTCACTGTTAAACAGAGGCACAGTATACTAACCTCAAAAAAAGGCATAGCAAAATTAATTTAAAATGGGTGGCGAAAGCCAAACACACTCTGGCTAGGCTTATAAATGCCCTAGGGAAGATAGCCTAGTATGAACCTATGAACCTATGCTGGAGGGATAGATTCCTGTCCCAGAGACTTCCCATACAATGGAACAAACTACCCATACATGTCAAGCAAAGCTCCTCATTGGCCCTCTTTAAGAAAAACCTTGACGACTGGATGGGAAATAGAAAATTCACCCCGGGGATCACTTCTGCTGCACTGCTTGACAGGGGAACAGAAAAATAATTTTCTTGGGTGGCAAAAGCCAGGGAACCTTTTTGGCTAGGCTTATATAGGCCCCAGGGCCGATAGCCAAGTACTTACCTATGAGCCTATGATTAGATCTATACATTGCATAGAAATATTACATGACACACATATGGGGCACAGTATACTGCCACCCCCCCCCCCAAAAGTACTGTAGCAGTGAGGTATCACCAGCTGGTAAAGCTGCACCAGATGAAAGGTAGCCTATCATTCTGCAGCATATCATGTGTTATCAAGATATGCAAAGCAAGTTATTATAACCCCACCTCTGCTCTGCTGGGACTAGAAGGAGCACATTATTATAGTCATTACTGTCTTGTCACAAGGTATGATATCTGTTACCTGTAGTGAAACATAGACAGCCATATAATAATAAAAAGCTGTGTCGTAGAGGCTAGAAGGTACTGTAAATACTTTAATTAATAAAACTGATAAGCGCTTTCGTAAAACTTCTTCAGACCATATCAAAGTTACAAAGCATAATCGTTAAATAACATTTTTGCCACATATGCTGTATAATATAATGGTGCAGGTCATTACAGTAATTAAAATATCCCTCTAATTCACTCGGCTAGTACTAGCAGGAGTATATTATTATAGTCATTTCTGTCTTGTCAACCTTTAGTGCAATATTGAAGGACACAAGCTTGTGCAGAAAATAAGTAACTTAGTGTGGACATTGAGCAACTCCCCACCCTCATGAAACTCACATGCATAATGTGAGTACAGCAGCACTGTATCAGACTCCTGGACTAGCCCCTCTTGTTCCACCTTTCAGTTGCTGTGCCTCCCCCTCCAGCTCCTGGGTCCCCACCTTGTCAGTACCTATGTTAGCACTTGTTCCTGGGTTTATAGTGGAAGTGAGTTTCAGTATTTGAGATTTTTAGACGTTGAGGTTTTCAGCATTTTGGTCTTTCGATATTATGATCTCAGGATTATACGTTTCAAGAATCTGGGCTTCAAAATTGTGATAGTAAACCATAATATATGTTATCAGAAATCATCACTATATTAGAAACAATATATTCTGGGTATTTCAGTCAAATGTATCCGAAAACATTGGTAATTATGGTATGTGAAAGTTCTGAAAGTATTTTTCAAACTTTGATTTTTTTTATGGTTCTTAAATGCAAAATTATAAAATCTTATTTAAAAAAATCTACAACTACTTCAACACGTTTCACATGAAGTATATGTGCATTGATCTTATTAAATAAAGCTACTGTTCAGAAAATGATGTGGAGCTCTACACATTTTCAGTAAGTTTATTCATTGGTACACATTCTGCTGAACAGTAAAATTCATTAACTTTTCTTGACACTCCAGATCACTGCACCGGGGAATACTTCATTTCCTGTAAAGTGCAGTGACCTGGAAGTTTATGTCATAATCAGGAGTTACAGGCGACAAAGTCCCTGTATAGGGGTATATGGGACTATGTTCTCTAAAAACTAATCATACATTCATACAATCTTTTTCATTCAAACACAGCATTTGATTAAAACACATTCAGTCAGTCAGCCTACATTCAGTGTATGTTATATGATTAATGGAAACAACATGTATTTTCGTGTGCTGTTTCTTTCCCACTAGACGATGGGAAAACTAAAGGTAACTCATTGCCTAGTAAGTGACTAATAGGGAATCAGACCTAAAATCCTAAAGAAGACATGCACATTTTATTAATATGCTCAGAAACTTACATAATGGCACTAGAGAAAGAGAAGAACAAATCATTTTATGACATGGTAAAAGTCAGTGGGAATCGTATGTATATAACAGGTTGCCAATATCACTGTATGTGACAAACCAAATTCACTTTACATCAGTGATAAACTTTTTTCTATTATATAAAATTGTAAAGAAGCAAGAGCATTTTTAAATGTTACTTTTTACTGCCAAAAAGCTATACATGGGTGCATGACAGTGAGTACACATTTCAGTAGATTTAAACCTGGTTATGACTGACTGAACCCACAGTTTTAAGGCAGGATATACATGAGAGCGAATCAACTGTCACCATAACACTTTGATACTTAGACATGAATAGGCAAAAGGCAAGTTCATTCTGTTCATTTAGAATTAAACTGCAATGAGTCACAAATGCTGAGTATATAAATACGGTATCATTATAAAATAGACAGGTTCTCCTCTAAGATACATCCACCCTTACACACATTAACTTGCACCCTAGGTTATTAATTAAAAAGTAAATGAAACTAAACCTTAAAGGGGCATTAGAGTAAAAGACACCTATTGGACTGCCATCAAAACATCATTAAGTTCCTTTGCCATTCAGTTTATTCATTTATGTTATTTATAGGTAGGTGAAATGTACCACAAAAACCAAATTTATATGACAACCATATTACAGAAATAAGCAAAAGGAACATAGGGTACATACAATAACAGAGTAAATAAACTTGATGTAACTGAACAGCCGTAAAATAACAAGTACAAAAAATTGCGATATAAGTAAGAAAACTTTAATGCAATATAAAACAAAACCAAAAACCATCACACTAAGCGCTTTCATCCCCTACCATAAAGGGACTTCATCTGAGTAACAGTAACAAATATTTAGACTGTTTAAAAATATAAAAGCCCGCAAAAGTTATGTGTCATTTCCTGAACATTTAGTTTGTGGTGTTCATTTTTTGAACTGGAACATACAATAACAGCTTTAGGCTAACCTGACAAGCAAATATTGAATGCATAATATTGTCAGTGCACAGCTACGGTTTGCAGTTAAGGATATTGTGAGTGTTTATCCTAGAAACCAATATGTAATTAAACCATTAGGGAACAGCATTTGTGGATGAAAAACATTAAGCTGAGAGAAGAAGGTAATCAGTGTTTGATGTTGTCTGATGTGCAGTGAAAGAGTTCAGGATTGATGTACCTCTAACAGGGAACACATTAACAGGAGGGACTTCCAAAATAATCCACATAGCTTCAGAGTGATGCTCCTTTAACAGGGAATGCATTAACAGCAGGAAGTTTGGAAGTGACAGACCTTCCATGGTATGGTACAAATTGTTAGTTTGAGATAAAAGGGCAGTTATGGTGCTATGTCCTTTCCTGAAGCCATATTTTTGTCTTGAGAGTAGACCATATGAATTTGTGTAAGTTCTTAGTAATAAGGCTACTACTTTTCTGCAAATTTGGCCAAAGATGAGAGAAGGCTCCTAGCCTGTATGATCATGGTTGGTCAAGTGGACGATAGCTATGTTTTGGAATGGGAGTTATATTATATATCTTACACAGCTCAGAGATCAAACTAGAGGATAGAGACCAAACAATACTATGCCTTAGAAGAAAGTCAATAAAGGTGTTACGAGATCACAGAAATCTGGAATACAAACCATCTAATCCTGCATTGTCATAGATTGGAATTTCATCTAGCTATCGGTTTACACTGGACAGTGATATCCCAGAGAATCAGAAGTATGTGGAGAAACCAAAGATACCTGTGATGCACACAGCAATATGCATAAGGAGTTGATAGCTGCTACTGAAATAAGTTTTGTAACATTGAGCAAAAGTTTCAGTTAACTATTGAGGTCCTGTAACTGAGGAGCCATTAACCTTGAAAGTGCAGTTTTGAGAATGTCTGGACCTTACAGTGAAAACTGTTATTTACCTTCAGAACACTCTTGGCAACTAATACTGAATCAGGAACTGTGCTTTTGCAGTTCTGACATTTTTTCACACTGATTATTTAGCAGATAGTACTGGTTGTGGTTAGTATGCAGTGAAGTACATTTGAACTTTAGCCAAGCTGCCTGTGGGTAGGAAAGGCTTGCTTAAGCTAACTGTTGATCAAGGGTTTACCATTCACGCTTATCCCTTTGAGAGGGTAATACCTAGACTGCAGTTCAGTTAGCTGCGTGATGTTCAGAGAATATTGTAATACCATGTTATGGACCTGACAGAAAGTAAGACTTGGCCAGTGTTTGCTATTTCATACCAGAGATGGGATTCTGCATGCTGACAGAAGGCTCTGAATTATAGTGCCTTAGTCATGTTGTTTATCAAAATAAGGTCATATGGTGATGCAGTAATCACTAAATATGGTGGAATCAACCACACCTGGTAGGCAACTGGAGGAATTGTTTGTCCAAGATTGGTACAGCTCTACCTGCCCTTTAATAAAACTAGCAAATCATTATTCATAATTTCACAAAGCACCTTATCCATAACCATAGATGCACCGCAGTATGTTTATTCATTAAGTACACTTATTATAACCTTTTCAATGGATTGTAAATCATTTTGTTTCACCATCATAATTTTGCGTCATATCATTGTTATATTTAATAAAAACACAAATGTATCAGGTGGATTAAATGGTAGCAGCCATGTGTTTATTGTCAATTAGTGCCAATGACCCTTACTGATTGACACCAGTTATGCTGAGATGTGTGCAAGGCAGGAATTTCAGGGAAGCCATTTCTTTACTTCATAGCAGTGACCTAAACACTACAGAGCAACAGATAGCACTGTCGAGATCCTGCCCTTCCGATTAATAACACCCACAGCATAAAAAGTTTTCTTATTTCTTCTGGGCTGCCTTACAATCTGCCAAGAAGCCATTACCAGGCTGATAAGTCCCCAGACAACAATTCCTTGGAGCTGTCGGGCCTGCGGAAGGTCCAGCTAAAGAGGCTTGAGACCCCCCCACTTGCCTTGGCCTCCCTTACCTTTCCTGCATTCTGCCACAGAAGTAAGAAATATTCCTTCTTTCCGCCAAGCACATCTCATATTTTTCTAAGCCCTTCCATGCTAAACCTGCTTGTAGTTCTGCAAAGAAAACCTGCATACCATCCTCTGGCAAATAAACACCATCCCCATCATACCTATCTGGCCACCTGACCCGAATACTAGGATGAGGAATATACAGCTCATTAATGTTACTTAACAACTTATCCATAGTAATATTGGTTCTCCGCCTCATCTTCTCCACTGTTTCAATGGACCTAGCCCCCCCTACCATCTTTTCTGTACCACTCCTGACCAACAGATAATAGCCTGCAGCCAGCAGTTATGCATATAATTTGCCTCTTGTACCATCAAACCAACTAAATCATTTATTGGAAGCTGACAAATATAATTATCCCCTAAATGTAACACAATGGCTGTAGGAGGTTTTCCCATTCTGGCTGCTCGTTACAACACTGCCCTAATCTGAGTCCATTGCATGCCTGATACCCCAAACTAGACTGCCTCATAAGAATCTTGATTCCACCTTCAGAAGGATGAGTCCAACCTGCCCTGGACCCAACTATGGATCCTCCAGATAATAATATGAGCCACCATCCAAATGTACTTCTGATCAGATAATGTGTGGGCTGAAACACAAAAAACAAGAGTTAAAGTCGCTTACACCTCACATAGCTTTTATAAGCATTGGACTTCCATTTGCCAGGCCTCTTAATGTCAGCCTGGTATATCAATCTGTGTCTAAGCCACACAACTTCACAAACTGTCATAAGCCTGCCCTCACCTGAAACATCCCCTTGCTGATAACAGAAGAATGGACCAGCTGACACACCAGTATAGTTCTGGTACTTCAGCATGCTTCAGGGTAACAACTCATATCCACTGACCTTTCTCTTCTTGAACCATTTTGGATTTAGCCACATAAACCCAAATGTCTTCCCCAGACATAGGTACATGCGGCAAAGGTAAAACCATATTTTGGCCTTTCTTCTTGCTCAGTTGAACAATCTCTGACCATCTAAATGCCCCACTAAAAAACAACAGAAGGGCAGCTCTAAATAGCTTTACTTCATATGAAGAACTGCAAACTGCTAAAATGACAAACCATAGTTTATGTAGAACTGCTGGCACCATGGGGTACCCCTAGTCTTGAATCTTAGATGATTACCTCCCCCACCCTTTAAACATTGACCATACTTGAAATTAATTAGTTATATCCCTTAACTCTAGATCCTGATGAAACAAATTCAAAGCTGATGATGCACTCCTTGCCATCCCCAAACTCCAACCTCTTTCTCTCATTACCAAAATATAAGCCGTAAATTTTGGAAGATGGAATGGGCCATGCTGGTTCCCAGCCCTTTGATAATCTAGTCTGCAAAAATTGCTGTATGGATTTATTTTTCCTTACCTTTGTCCTTCCACTGAAGGCATTATACCCTAGCCACCATTCTCATCTGTCCATAAGACCCACAACTGACCTGGCAGCCGATCCAGGGTAAGTTCTGCATTTGGAGCCAGCAACCTAAACCAGACCACTGAAAACGAGAAAGGGATTTTGCTAATAAGTTACAATGCCTGGTGTGTGTTGTGCCTTGACTGTGACTTTTAATGTTAGGCACTTAAAAATGAAATGCCTCATCATTCTTCCTAACATTCTTTACCTCCTAATTGATTGTTCATTATATGTATTATGCTGTTGTTACCAGAACAAAGCCAAACCACCCTAAAATTCATTTGTTCTCCCCATATTTCCAAGGCTGCTACCACCGGTAGCCACATTGAACCACTGCCCTTGGAAATAACTCCCAAAACCTAGCCAGCCATCGTTGTACAAAACTAGTTTACGATGGAGCACTTACCAGATGTAGGGTAAACCAGGTAGTTTCCATTCTTAGCCTTGACAAGCTATGTGTAAATAATGTAGAATAGCAGAATAATACATAAAAATATTTTCAGGCTAGTCTGGTAGCTGCAAACCAGAAACAAGGACAATAACAAGACTAGATACATAGCTGACAACAACAATGTATAAGTACAACAAGCAGTAAGAACAGGGAACACAATTTCTTAGCACAACATGAAATTTACATCATATAATGCAGTTTTAATACTTTGCATCCAGGGGCTAGTTTACATTAAGAAAATGACTTGTACACATGTATTAACAATGAGAGTGACTGCGAAAAACACTTACAATGAAGCACATACACCTGCAAGTTGCATTTATGAGGAGCTAGATTCCAAACCATACATTTTATTATCTGTTTTGCACACTAAAAACACTATATGCTTTTGGTGACACTTGTCAAATATTCCTATTTTAGACAGGTGTGCATAATATGTTATCATAAATGTGATCATCACAGCCTGTAATATATCAAATACTTAATCCAGAAGTAGTAAACTGGTTATTGTGTAAAATAAAACTGCCTCATGTAGAAGTTCTGAAAATGTCCTCATGGTGCTAGACATTGCACTTAAGTCATAATGCTATCTTCCTGGGACAAATATACCTACTTAAGTCATGTTAATTATGTATGATTATCTTTCCACTAAGGATACTGCCTTGTGGGTCCTGTATGGAAGAATCTGCAGAGTATGGGTTTTATTTAAGGTGAGACTTAAGACACAATGTCATTTCTGTGCTGAGAGAACAGCCTTAAACCATAATTCATCTCCCTTTACTCAGTGTACAAACACATATTCAAGGTCACTTATACAAGGCTGTGGTGCAGTTCGCCATAAGGGTGCAGACCACTCAAGTAGCCATTTGCAGTCTGAACCTCTTCTCTAGCAAAGCATGGACACAATAAAGCACTTTATTTCCAGAAGTCATGGCATAGTACATATGAAATGGCAATCAAATCAGTGAATGTGATTATCATGATATAATCTATCTGTGATAATTCAGTTTTTACATGTGGTTGGGGGGGTTTTATGCCCAAGCACACTGCTGCATGCATGGCAAGCACACAAAAGGGCAGACCCCACAAAACCAGAATATAACACAGAAGACGGGGAAATGGTGATCATATTGCACATACACATGAACTCACCAGAACCCTGCAAAACTTGAAGTACTTCCTAGATTGATTTTTCTTTGGTTATTTCCACTTTTCATCTTTATTTATTTCTGCTGGTTTTATTTGATACAGTTTATTGGGTTGCCTTTTGATTGTATGCACTACCTGGCTAATGCAACTTGGAGAATGAAATGTATGACCCTTGGAATTTGGTGATCAGTAACTAAGCCAACAAGGATTAGAATAATTACAATATATAGGTGTTACTAGAAGCAGAGAGAGGGGGATACAAAAGGAAGCAGAAGGACAAATTGTAGGAATGGAGTACATTTTAAGACTTTTAGTTATCTGAGCAAGAAGATGCAACAGATGAGTTATAAGCTCTCTGTAATTTAACTCTTAATGAAACAGTTACACCTAGCTTCTTTAATAAGACTTTCTTTTTTAATTATGAGTGAAATTTGGGCTACAAATGGATTTCTGTTAATGTGGAAGGTAGTGATTCCCGAAGCTCTGAGCTAATGACTGACAAGATATGATCAGAGCAGCATAATTTCTTTTGAGAGGCTTGTTAGACTGGACCAGCTGGGGATGAAATCTAAGGTGGTGGTTGAAGGTTCTAATAATATCGGCTTGTAAGAAACAGAAAAGATTCGAGCTTAAGAAGCTTCATTCACTGATGACTAAGAAGATGAAGGTTGGTGGTTGCAAACACAGGATCCAGTGTGAGAAGCTTAAATCAGACTTCCTATTCACTCTGACTGAATGTTCAGGGAAAATCATTAAAACATACTTTTTTTCAAAGGGAGCTCTTTGTTCACATACTAACTCCATAACCACAGAACATTGAGGAAAAGCAAAATATTCTTTAAGGATGAAACAAAACTTTCAAAATTGTTATCTTGCAGGAGAGTTAAAGGTATATAATACCATTCTGGGAGCGCATGCTTCTGAATGCTTCACTAAGGTGTTATCTGTTCCACAGAAGTAACTAACATCTGCATACATTCAAGGAACTGCAGCAAGGTTGTTGAGATGAATTTGGTTGGAATTATCTACATATATATATATATATATATATATATATATATATATATATATATATATCAGAATAGGTAGATCAGATTAGGTTCCTGTCAGATGCTCGAGTTTTCAGAAACTCAAATTCATATGTGTGAGACCTTATGAATGATTTTCCGAAAACTCAAACCTTTTGAACAGAGATTGTGGTACAGTGAGGATCAGGGAATTTACCCTTTACCCTTTTCTCCACTATAGTGCAATCTCAGAGTTGGTATATATATATATATATATATATATATATATATATATATATATATATATATAATGTGCAGGGGGTGAGTGGGGTGCATGGGAGCTTGCCCCCTTGCAAAAATGTAGAAAAATGGTAGATTTATTTGGTTTCTGAAGTTTGAAGATTCTTGATCTTTTATAACACTATGTGTCACATATGTACTAAAGTCACAGGACAACTTTAAACAGTAGTGTCAAAAATTTACATATGCATTTATTTATTTATTGACATTTGTTTATTGATATTTGCTTACCAGGAAAGTCCAGTTAGGCACAGGTGTCCTTATTTAGTGGAGGTCCGGGGAAAAAAATCTCCAAATTTAATGCAATCAATATTTACAATAACAAATTTTATAATGCAGTTTCAGCAAATACATAGCATAGTAATCACTATAATAACATGTGTACTGATATTCACAAATGTTAATATACAAGCACTGTATTTTCAATCTACAGATAGAAGAAAGAATAAGCTATATGATACTCTTTATTTCCATGAAAGCATAACCTTCCACCATTCTGTTTTTATGCTTGCAGACATAAGGTTGCTTAATCCTTAATAAGTGGGATCATACTATAAGAATCTAATAATCCATTCAGTTTCATCCCATCTACCAATACTGTGTCTTCAGATAACTTAGTAATGGTACGAATACACTAAATCTACTGTTTAGGAATCACATTTTTGAAAAGCACAATATTTACATTTTCTTTATTAGCAACTTAGTTAAAAATCACACTTTTGTTAGATATATTACTACTATTAAAATGTAGCAATGCACCCCTTCTTCCCAAATTTAAGATGCATTATTTACTTATCTAATTGTTACAGGCTTAGCTTGCTGAGTTCTAAATAAAGCTTCACTAGATAGCAGTCTTTCATACAGTAAATACGTTTCTGGAGACTAATTAATTATCCATCAGTTATCTTCTCTATTGAAAGAGCATTTTGCACTAATTACTCTTCATGCTGTTCTATAGCAAAACTTACACAAGTTCTCCATTTTGTCAAAAAAGAGTGACAGTCCACACAAACAAAAACATAAAAACACAAGTCTTTCTCTCTTCTTGGTTGAGAAAATTAACAGCAAATATATGTGTATTTGCAGGGTGAAAAGAAGGAATAAAACAGTATTGGGACTTGGTGTAATCACCAAATTCTACCTACAAGAAAACCCACCAGTGTACTAAGCAACACACAAATACTAGGGACAGAATTTTTAGTTCACTGTGCTTTATTTACAGTAATATAGCAAAGTAAAATGAAAGACTTCACTCTAGTAGAAAGAGTCATTCAAATAAACAGTCTTCTCTTCTAGTTTCTCATCCACTGAATTTTTGAAATTGCTTTACGTAAAGTGTAAGTAATCCTTCACTTAGACCCTCAGAAATCATTGTGTTCTTCCACCATCTCTGTTAGTATAGTTTCCAAGTGTCAATTTCCAAGACTACTTTTTGTCAAATATTCCCTCTATACTGAGAGGTAAACACCTCTTCCAGGTAACAGTCACCCACTCAAATGAGAAGCAAACATCTCTTCCATACAATGCTCTCTCTCCCCTAAGAGGCAATCATCTATGTTTTACTGGACTGAAGCTCTTTCTTTTAATTGTTTTGCAGGTTTCTCAAATTAGCATGCTCCACATTGCCTGATTTTTCATAGTTGTATATCTATTTATTTATATATATATATATATATATATATATATATACATATATATATATATATATATATATATATATAAAATATATATATATATATATATATATATATATATATTTATATATATGTAGAGAGAGAGAGAGATAGCAGATCAAATAATAGAAGATCCCAAATCTGGAAAATTCTTATAACTTTCTTAACAGTTGCCATAAATCTTTCCACCATCCAGTTAGCAAGTGGTCACCTTTCTACATGTAAAATCCTAGACCCCCAAAGATGTATGAATTTGGAGCTATTGAAGGGATGACTGTTGTCAGTGTTTATTGATGGCATCCCATACATGAAACAAGGATGCAATCATGGACAGTCATCAGTTATACAATCAAATTATGTTTTCTGTACACAGTCCCACAACATTCTGCACTAGCATCTGTCTGTGATTCCCTATATAGTTCTGTCATTTCTGAAGCACTGTTTGTTGATATGACACGGCAAATGTAGTCTTTATTTCTATTTCTTTCAGGCACCCGGCAGTATGTCATCTTTCTATCATATTTATACTTCTCACGGCTTCATCCTGTTCCTTTCCTTATTCTTTTGTTTCCACAAGAAAATTGCAATTCAAGATGGGTCAATGACACTACTTTTGGAAACAGAAAACCTCATACTCATTTAAGGTGGCCCACAAATATGCCAGCTCACTGAATGTGGCTTCATTTATATGCCAAGTCCAGTGTTGCAAAACCTATACATTAAAAATGATATATGTTAAGCTGCATACATGTGATGGGGTCAGG
Organism: Protopterus annectens; assembly: GCF_019279795.1. Lineage (NCBI taxonomy): Eukaryota > Metazoa > Chordata > Ceratodontiformes > Protopteridae > Protopterus > Protopterus annectens. Next base: position 919,005,810 of record NC_056746.1, on the reverse strand, counting down.
GAAGTCTCCTCATCTTCAAAAAATACAAGGAATTTCAGAAATATAGAGAACATTTTGGTGAGAAAACAAATGAAGGTTATACAGGTTGACAAGAGTGGACACAGACTGTTCATAAAGAAAATGAGGCACTTCTTAAGAAGACTAAGAGTGGTATTCATAGCCATTGCACTTGCGTGTAGGAAAAATTGGTGGTGAGTGTAGATAAGCACAGCTTCAGCATGATTCATACAGACTGTACACAGGTTAAGAAAAGAGCTATGCAACTGAGATATTATGAGCTGTAAATGAGGAATGTCTTAAAATTTCTGCAATAAAATTATGTAAATGAAGTGCTTTCCTGCTTGTTTGTGATTCCTAGTCACTTTTCATGTGCTTCTGCAGCCTAAGCACATAATTTATAAAAGGCAAAGCTGTGTCTTTTTATATACTTTGCTATCAGCAAAGATGCTTGTTTTATCTTCTAACAGGGCTATTTCTCATTCTGAGCTGCTTGTCTTAGCTGTGGCAAAACCACAGGCACCCAGCAGCGCAAAACAAAAAGTTACTCCATTATAATTTTACTGACTAGGAAATTTTTGATAGATTCAGAGGGAAGGGGATATTGTAATGGCTTTAGTGAGGTTGTATGCCCCACTGAAGAGGATTGGGAGATATGTAGATTCCTATACTTGTGGACACCAGTATATGTATAGCTCTCACTATACTATCTGTACTAACTAAAACCCACCTAGGTGGGGGCCTATGCCCCCCCACAAGCCCCAATGTGGGGGATGTGCCTCTCACACCCCGTCTAACTAAATATACCAACTCCAGGTTCACACTATTGTGGGGAAAAGACATTATTCCCCATGCTGGGCAAGTGTTTACTTGCCCTGGGAAAAAAGACATGGTTTGGCATTCTAAGTTTTGTTATTTTCATCTCAGTATTGTGATATTCGGTCTTCTGGAATTTGGTGTTTAAAAGTAGACACACACACACACACACACACACACACACACACACACACACACAAACACACACACACACACACACACACACACACACACACACACACACACACACACACACACACACACACACACACACACACACACACACACACACACACACACACACACACACACACACACACACACACACACACACACACACACACAAAATGACACATTTTTCAGAGGCACTTATTGTGATAGAGTTACCCATGATTATTGGCTAAGGGCATAATGATAAGTGTAGAGTTTTATTTAGGTATAAAGTTATTCAGCAGTACTGTATTTTTATACCATACATGGATTATTATTATTACATATCAATATCTTAGGTTGTATTGTAAGTAATGATATAATCAATGTATACTTTTGAATGTGCTGGGTAAATTGCCATGTGAACAGATAGCAATTGATTTATGGTGTTCTCTCAAGTGATACTATATATCAGATTAAGTATTTCTTTCACTACCATGCATTTTTGTGTGTCGTCAAAACTATTAATTGGTCATCATTTTTGTAGTCCTGAGGGTGAAGTGACAACAGTGCTAGTTTCACTGGCAGGAGTTATGACTGTATCAAATGTATGGCCTAATTGTACATCCCTGTGTTTGTTACCCAGGTATTTGAAGTGTCATTTATCAGAATTGAGAAATCCAGCCCCCCACAAAAAATTTGGTTCATTTTTCACATTCTGCAGAGTGACTTCAGAGTATAATTAGTTTTCTATTCTTGCCTGTGTTTTTTTTTCTATGTGTTTTTAATGCAATTACCTATATAGTGCATCATACTCAGTATCTCCAAATGATAATAATTATCCTTGATGCTGAATTACTGTGATGTTGTGACCTGCTGGATGCTAGGGAACTTCTAGACACTGATCTGACAGTGCTTCAGGACTGAGAACTCAACTGTGAGTTTGTACCATGTGTTGAAAAAGACTGATGAGTCTCTCCTGCCTGCCTTCTTTTGTGTTTTGTCACTCTTAGTGATTGTAGCACTACCTTGAGAATCACATGGTGTACGAACTACTCAGCTCCCACATGTGTGGACACTCCCTGTCTATGTCTTGATGTGTTTCTTATTTGAGTCTGGAAAGTCTTTACTAGTGTGCTCATGGAGGCAGACATGGATGCTATGTGCACCACCATACTGCACATGAGGATCATCATGGCATTGTCCATGACCTCCACCATTCCCATGTACTGATGAAACTCTTCACATTGACCCTACATTATTCTAACCATCTCTTCCTGACTCTCTATGGCAATGGACTGAGTCTGAACAATGTCACAGCACATCTGCTGCTGAGCAGCTAAGGCCTTGCATGTTTCCAGAACTAGCTATGACATATGCCTTCATCTAGCACTCCTTTGCACAGGTGTCCAGAGGGTACTGCTAACTCTAAAATGGTAGCTTCTTCTTGAATGTGGTCTTGTGGTTCATTGGACACTGGTGTTGAGCTAAGTGGTGCCCCCTCCCCTTTAGGTTGCAATATTATTGCATCATTGACATGGTTGCATGAGCCTGTGTCACTATTCATAGAGTTATGTACCTGCTATGGGCTGGAGAGCCCTGTCTGTGACTGTGTGCCACAGGCCTCAGGCTTTGTCATGAATATCAGGAGTATGGCATTATTGTCAGCAGCTATTGTGCAGTCAATTTCAGTTTGTTGTGTGTTACAGTGGACGTGTTTATTTTTTTGATGAGCCTGTGAAAGAATAATGAGATGTTTACACTTAGACAGCTACAAATTATTTATTCATAAATGCATGATGCTGACACTTACCTTGCAGCCACTGTGAAATTTCTTAAATGCTCAATGTAGATGGGGCTCCTAATGTGGAAAGATGTAATGGGTGACAGTGACACAACTATCTTTGACAATATATGCCGATATGAATTACTGCTACCAGCTATGCACTAACCTTCCTGTGTGCCACAATGTGACTGCCACGGTGGTCCAAAAGTATTAGTGCCCACACCTCATCTGATTATTCCTGTGGCATCTTCCTTTCCATCATGCTTATCACCCCTCATGGATAGAAAATATTCCTTGTCTGCTGTTAATGTTTGGACTGAGGATGGATTCCTACTTGTGCTGTTACATGTTGTTCTTGCATGTCCCACTAGGTCATTTGCTCTTTTCTTATATTGTGGCAATGTGTGGCCCCTTCCTCCAGCTGCACTTATGTCAGCCACACTTGATTCCATGCCTTAGCTTGTTCTGACTGATTTGGACCCCCTGTCACAAATACATTCCGAAAGCATCTGTTAGAATGTGGTTCTCTTCAAGTGTAAAGTTGTCTCTCCAGTGTCTTGATCCCTGATGATGATGTAGCATGTTGTAACTTGAAATCATCGATACATGACCATACTTAAACCTGATTCACTTAGGATGTCCACAGAGAGGCAATTTAGTGACAGGTATTGCAAAAGTGTACTGCGTATTGCCTGCAGTGACTTTTTTAACAATACTGAGGATAAGTAAAATCTTACTGGTTTATTGATGTGCATACTGCTTGCTTTTATAAACTATGTAACTTTTTTTACAGAATAGTTGTTGCACGTACAAAATGGCTGACCAGAGCTAGCTACCACACCTAATGCAAAGTAGGGATGGGGGCCAAAGCAGCAAGTATATGACTTTCATACATCTTGCTGCATGCTATATTGCTAAATTAATTTTACAAATAAGTATGAACTTCTTAACTTAAAGTTAGCTGAAAATGAAAATGTTTTATCTCAGAGAGACACAAGGAAATTCTGTATATCATAATGCACTTTTCTTTTTGGTCAAACACATGCTGTTGTAAAATGTGAATAGTACAAGGAAATGCAATGACAAACTCTAGCCCATCCCCAGACACTCCATGTAGCAAAGCACAGGAACAAAGCACATCCTGTAATGATTTTGTATACCAAGAAAATACAGAAGTTAGGAAATGAGAGACTGTCAGAATGTAAATTGACCTTTCTTCTTTGGTAGAAATTTGCATTAATAAAGCAATGTGTAGCCGCACTCATAGCATAAGTAAGCAAATATGCATCCCATTTCTTCTTACTTGTACATCTAATGAGGAAATGTCATATAATTAGTACAAATCAGACAGGAGGTTAAAGAAACTTACTGAAGGCACACATTAGTATTTCTTATTTCATTATATAAGCACAAAAAATCCAGTCATTTATTATCTGCTCAAATTGCATAGCCACACAAAATAAATATATGCTTTACACTCGCTTTGAATATAACTGCAGAAATACTGTAATTACTGTAACTGGCCCTTTCATCAGAGTAGATAGTAGTCATATCATTTGGTTGCAATACTGAAGAATGTAATATTTTGCATAAATTTGGTATGTAAACCTGCCTAAGGAATTGTTAATATGTACTGTCAATTAAATATTACAACGGCAACTAATGAGTTATTATTTTCTACATTTCTCTCTCTGCCTGTCCCATTTATCTTATTTTTTTTTGTTTATACTTATTTATTTGTTTATCTATATTTAGTATTTATTATTTATTTATTCATTATTTTCAATTTTTTTCCCTTTTATGTTCCATTTACCACAAGTCCAGATATCCCAGTGACAACCCAGCATCAGGGTCTATATTATTTGAACAAAAGTTCAAAACATCGATCGCTGTAGCAGTGAAAATGCCAGACATCGATGTGTGTTTTGTGAGATCATGGTACAGTGAAAATCTGGAAATTTGCCCTTTCCTCACTGTAGGTGGTATATATAATTAGCGGGGGTGGGCCCCCCACAATACAGGATTCGATGTCTGGCATTTTCGCTGTTTACAGCGATCGATATTTTGAACTTCCATTCAGATAATATAAACCCCAGCATCATACCTTCCAGGTAAGGGAATAGTCATGATCTCCCTCTGCCCATTCAGGGATGTTCTGTCAGGGTCAGGACAGTAACTCCAGTTCTGTGGGCACCCCAACCCAGTATAACTTGGAAAGCCATGAAAGGAATGAACTTCAGGACTTGGTAGTGGATGCAGTTGAGCAGGCAGTGGAGAGATGCCTTCAATCTATGCTAGACCTCCTCCAGTGGGTTAGAGACACACTGAATTGGTAGGATCCATCAATCCACTGTTGACCCCCACCCCTAAATCACCAGGGAGTTCCATTAGCCAGTGAGAATATTTGAGGATCTCTGGACCAGGATTTTGAAGTGGCTCAACAGTTTCTCACACTCCCCCTTTGGTGTCTGTCTGTCTGCCATCTGTATGGCTTGCATTCCTCACCCTTATCAGCCCACTGGAGTGTTCCTGGCTTGTTAGTCTTTCATGTTGGATAACTCCCTTAATTCTTCCTAAATCCTTTCTCCTATACCCTCTTCCCTTACTCCTTCCCTTACTTCCCACTTGCATAAAAAGTTTGAAAAAGGGGGGTCTATCCCCACCAAAAATATAGTACTCCTCCTCTCCCATCGCCTCCAGCACAACCCTTTTGATGTATTCCTCTTATGTATAACCTTATTTTTTCTCTCCCCCATTTCCAAATTCCCCTATCTGCCCATTCCAACTTTATAAAGAACCAACCAGGATGTGCACATACTGATGCCAATATCATTCAGTACATAACACTTATTTTTTTTTTATAATCACTTCCGCATGGTTGTACTGAGCCCCACTTTGCCCTACTGAACATCAGCAACATGTGTGGCACTAAACAATCCACACACACACACCTCAAAATTACAAAGAACCAAAAGTAATCAATAACTTACACTACAATATTTATATTCCCAAAAACTTACATTCGTTTTAAACTACTTTATGAACTTGCAGATAGCCCAGAACTTATGGGTGTGCCTGTGTAGCTCTAGACTTTCACAAATGCAACGTCATTAGCTGGTGTTGAACATATTTATATGAAGGAGTAGTGGTGCTCTTCACCATTTCCTTGTGCACATAAGAGCTCTATGGCTATGAATGCCTCCCTAAATGTAGAACACAAGATGTATGTCCTTCTGAAAATTTCAATACAAAAATAAGGAGCAAACAAATGAAAGAAAACAAAAGAAGACAAGGGGAATATGCATATTACAAATGAACAGTTTGTGACCAAGCACCAATACAGCAATGTGCAGAACTTATTGTAAATGGCATCACCCACACTAAACTGGAGACAATTGCCAAGCTTTTGGCTGACAGGTTCAGGTCATATTTCTCCCCCTACTCATCCCCCCCCCCCTTACTCCAAACGAAATAGTGCATACCACAATCACCTCAACCATTACTAGGTAACAGGTAATGAATGCACTTTCCAACGCCAAATATTCTACATCGATGGGCCCCAATAACTTCCTGGGATGTTTAATAAATGGATCTATGTTGATAGATCGAAAGTACGTTTAAGCAAAACGTACATGAGCAAACTCACTTTCGCAAAAGTGCATTTTATCAAAAATGCACTTTCACAAAAAAAAAAAAAAAAAAAACAACATGCCAAAAAACCTAAACAAATAAAATACTACTCACGTTTATGCAGGGGGCGCCCCACACCCCTCTACTTTAACATTCTCACTCCAAGACCGCACTACAGTAGGGAAAAGGGAATATTTCCTTATACCTGCTGTACCACGATCTAAGAAACAGTTTGCTTAGTTGTACAATCAACACTACATGTTGATGTACAACTAAATTTACAGGCAAACTGCGTTTTTTTTTTTTTTTTTTTTTTGCGAAAGTGCATTTTCGATGTTCAGACCAGGACCCTAAAAAATAGCATGAAACATAACCTCTCTAGTTCCTTGAATCATTTTTCATCTGAAGCCTTCAGTCAGGTTTTCTGCCCAAGGAATGTAAGATGGCTACAGTCATTCCACTAAACAAAGGAGGTCCAACCCCTGATCTGGGTAACTACAGACCCATACGTCTTACCAGCCCCATATGTAAGGCCATGGAAAGAATCATCATGGACATGATAAATAAGGACTTGGGTAACCTGCAATCGCTGAACCCATCATGGTTTGGCTTTGTTAAAGGAAGGTTGTGCCTATTAAATCTGGTGGACATTTTTGTGAGGGTCCCCAAAGCAGTGGACAAAGGTAAGACTGTGCACATGCTTACTTTAACTTGGCCATGGCTTTTGATACAATACCTTACTCAGGCATTTTAGACATGCTCACTAATTTAGATATAAACCATTATCAACCACTGAATAGCCAGGTGGCTCATTAAACGGACCCAGGATGTCAGAATGGGTGAGGCCACCGCCACAAAGAGGCCAGTCATTAGTAAAGTACCCCAGGGTTCTGTACCGGGCCTGTTCCTTTTTGGCATATATTTTCCTCAAATGGAAGCAAATGCTGAAGGTTTATGGCTGACTAAGTTTCCAGATGATTGTGAGCTGGGGGTTATCATCGACTCCCCTGCAGACACTAGCATTCTTCAAGATGGTCTACCTCTGACTAACAAATGGTGCCAAAGCCATGGCCTTAAACTCAATGCTAAGGAATGCATAATTGTATCCTTTGGGAAGTTAACCATTCCGGCTAATTACCATGTTGATAATATGAACCTAAGAGTCAATCCAGTGGTCAGGGATCTGGGTACGCACATAGACAGTAGACTTACCTTTGACCACCATGTCAACAAAGTGGTGAGGAAATCCTTTTATGTTGTGCAACTTGTAAGTAAGGGCATGGAATCTAGGTCCAAAGAGGTCATTATTCCACTGTACGCTGCCCTTATCAGATCAATCATGGAGTACAATGCTCCCTTTGGTATGTACCTGACCAGGCATATGCAGCAACTAGATCAACCTCAGAGGTTTCTTACAAAAAGAATACAAGGCATAACAAACCTGCCTTATGCAGAACACTTTAAAGCCCTTTCTCTCTACTCAGTCTCCTGAATTTTGTCTGTGACTTAAACAGAGCATACTAGAAAGACAGATATATGTCCCACAGATTGCCCCTCCTATGGAACAGGCTTCCCATCCATGTGAAGCTGAGTTTGTCTATTACCCAATTTAAGTGCAACCTAGACTAGTGGGTGGGGGATAGGAAATTTACACTGGGCCTGGTACCCATGTTGCTTATAGACAGAGGTAGCTAATAATGCCTGGCTCTCAATGTCCTATTCAAATACAAGACATCATTATTCATTTGAGAAAACTTGGCTAGGCTTAGAAAGCCCCCCCGGGTCATTAGCCTAGTAACAATCTATGAATCTATGAATACAGAGGTCATAGCTGAAATTGAGAGATTTGGAACCAAGATCATTGGTACTAATAGAAGAGATGAGGTCAACGATACCAGGACTGAGACCATCAAAGCTAAGGGTATCTCATCCAGGGACACGGAGGTCATAATATCCCTGTATTCTTCCCTTATAAGGCCAATTATTGAGTACAACGCCCTCTTTGGCATGTACCTTGCAAATCACATGTAGCATCTGGACAGACCACAGAGGTTCCTCACCAGGAGAATCCAGGGCCTCAAACATCTACTATACACAGATAGGCTAAAAGCCTTGTCCCTCTACTCAGTTTCATACAGACTCCTCAGAGGTGACCTCTGTCTGGCATACAAAGCAATCTCTGACCCCCACCTTGATGGGACTGCAGCATATCCGCAAGTCAAGCTCCACTCAAGTAACTCACTTGCGTGACTTCAACCTGGTCTGTGACATCAATAGGACTTGTTGGCAGGACAGATTTGTGCCCCAGAGACTCCCCATCTGTGGAATAGACTCCCTCACCACGTCAAGCAGAGTACCTCATTATCCCTTTTTAAGCACAACCTGGATAACTGGATGGGAAACAGAAAATACACTCCTGGGATTCCACCTCTGTCCCTGCTGGACAGGTGCTTTAGGGTGCTGACTTGTCTAAACATGAGCTAAACTCTTGGCTAGGCTTATAACAGCCTCAGGGCCAATAGCCTAGTAACTTCCTATGAACCTATGATCCTATGATCCTAAAACTGATGTTAAAGGCTTGGCCAGTGCTGTAATTTGTAACTTAGACTCTGATGCTGTACACCATCATTCTCAGGACTGGAGCAGGAAACACAGGGAGTAGAAATAAAAACTTCATTCTTCTGGGGTTTGGAGAATGAACAGTGCTCAACTCCCTGTCCCCTATTATGAAAGCAGAAGGAGAAGGGGGAAGGGACATCAGAAAAGCTTGTCAGACCTTTGTAGAAAACCACAGCAAACTTGTCATAATCAAATTCAAAACCAAGCACAGTCTCAAAGTTAAGGGATTCAGCAATGAATGTTTCGAGTGTACATTGATTGAAATGTCTTTGTCTAGTGATAAAACAGATAAGGAGGATCAATGACAGCAAATGAGATTCCTGCACACTTGGAAAGCTTGTTGGTTCATTCATAAAGGTTACTGAGAGGTATTATTGAGGTGTAGACCTCACAGTAACCTTTTGCCATTCAGAGACAGCCCTAACATAGTGCTTTTACATGAAAACTGTGCTACATACTAATGAAGCAGTCCATGGTATATCCTAATTAGCTATGTGCTCTCTTCCCCCAGAACCATGTAACTGCTAGCCACCAAGGCTAACTGTTGAAAGTCATGTCTGAGCAGCACTTAGACAGAACAGGAATTGGGAGTTGGAGAAATTGCTAGAACTCTTATATCTCCTGCCTTAACATCACTTCAATGATATAGTGATGGGAGGAATGACTAGACACAGGTATGATTCTTCTGGGTCCATGCCCAGCCTTAAGTATAGGCCAACAAGGTGGCTGCCTAGGGTGCTAATCTCAGTTTTCTCATGGTGGGCACTTTTCAAGTATGTATTTATTTATTTATTTTATAGTTAAGAAGTACCTCTTCACTATAAAAAATGGCATACCTGAAAAGTACCCATACGAGTAAAGCAATCAATCGCAGCATCCTAGGGAGAACATCCTGCAGATCTGGCCATTTGATTTGTTGGCCTCCTGCTTGTCTCATTCACAATCTACCTAAACTATGATGTGGGTAGATTGTGGGCAGGACATGGCAGAGCAAGAAGTCAACAAAGCCAGAGGAGAAAACTTGGTGATAGCATGAAGAGTATACAAACACACACACACAGACACACACACACACACACACACACACAAACAAATAAAATATTTGTATTTTATTACTGGCAGACAACCAGATCTTTTGGATGACTGGAGACTGTTAGTTCTTGACTCTCCTTGATTTTTCAGAACATGCCTGATTTTGCCTGTTTTACATACTCTTTCCCTCTATACTTCTCAAGTGTCTGGATTTTTGCTTCATACTTTGGGTCAGTCCATGTAAAATTTATGTTTTTCCTGACAAACCGTTGAGGAGTGAAATCACTAAATAATGACAGATATTTAAGTTTCAGACTTCATATCATTCAGAAAATATATGTTAACACAAGATCTCTTATTCTAGCAGGTTTCTAAGTTATAAGAAAATAACTATAATCTGTCCCTCTTGTATTTTTTCCTTCACATTTTTTTTCAGAATAAACCACTGGTGATTACAGTCAGTCAAAAATACTAGACACTGGAGTTCTGTGCTTCTTTTTTTTCCTCAAAAAATGTTTCTTAACACAAAACTTGGTTTAGTAACTAAATTAAGTCAAATAACATAAAAATGCTGGTCTGTCTGTGTGGGAATATAACTAATGGCTACTTTTCATTATTCTGACTTTGAAGGATTACTGTGATTTATGTGAAGAAACTTGGAATACTTTAATGTGTGATTATTGTTTCCATGGAAAAAAGCTGAAATACAATCCATGACTATCATTTTTTAGATACAGCTGATGGTGGCGTGAGAGTTGTCTATAGAAAGTAACTGATCATCTTGTTTTCTCAGTTTAAATAGCCACTATCTGTTTTGCAGGACTAGTGTGCATTTGCAAGATTAATGTGATTTGTGTGAAGCAATTTGGAATACTTTTAATGTGGGGTTACTGTTTGTACGGAAATTCACAGAGTTGAAATGCAATACATGTCCATCATTTTTTATCATAATCACATGAAGTGCACACTTCTGAATGGTGCTTGCAGTTGTCTCTTGAAAAATAACTGAGCTTTTGTTATTTTCTTAGTTTATTTATTTATTTATTTATTTTTATTTTACATTTGTTAACCGGGAGAGTCCGACTGGATACATGTCCATTTTCAGCAGAGGCCCGGGGAGAAAAGCTCCAGGTACATAACAGACATATGAACATTGTTAATGCAAAAAAGGAAGATAGTTGAGTTCTAAATACAATATAAAGATACATCACATCTTGGGAAAAAATAACAGCAGCATATAAAAAAAAACATAGGTCAGTTACAAAGGCGAAGCGCCTTGTTAAAAAGCGGTTAAGGATAGTGAGGTAAGAGAAGGGTAAATGATAGTGGTTAATCAGGTTTGGAACAGGGACATTGCCAGAGAGTATTGAGATGGGGTTTAAGCTTTTTTGTGAATTGTAGGAGTGAAGGTTCTGAGGTGAGCATGGTCGGTAGGGAGTTCCACATTTTACCTACAAAGTTTGAGAATAGAGAATCCCCAGCAGAATTATTGGCTTTGGTAGTTTGAGCTAAGATCTTATTGGAGGAGCGTAAAGATTGCAGGTTAATATAGGGGTGAATTAAGTTTTTCAGAGCTGGTGTTTTCTCTGGGTGATACAGTATCTGGTGAGCCGTTTTGAGTTGGTTGAAATGGAGTTGGCTGGAAAACTCAAACCACCCTAGTTGCTTCAAGTTAGTGCAGTGGTGCGTTCTAAAGGTGGAATTTGTGGCAAATCTAGCTATGTGATTGTAACAAGAAGCAAGTTTGTTAAGAGTTGTCTTGTTTAGGTTTGTAAAGAGGGGGAGGCATAGAAAAGAGTTGATAGTAGGTGTGTGCTGGCAATTGTAATTTTAGCGTGAGGAGTGAGAAAGTGTTTTACTTTATAGAGAGAGCCAAGCTTTTTATTGACGGTTTTGATGGTTAGATTGAAATGGGTGGCAAATTTAAGGGAGTTATCAATGGTAACACCTAATAGCTTTGTGTGAGCTTCTGGTGATATAGTGATTCCATTGGAGGATGTAATAGAGAAGGTGGGGGGAAGAGTCTTGTTAGTGGGTGAGAAAGTAAGTAGTTTTGTTTTGTTGGGGTTGAGAACTAGTTGACGACTTGAGAACCATTTTTCTATTTGGTTGAAGGTGTCTTGGGTTGAAGCAGTGAGGTCTGCCAGGTTGGAGGCAGTGCTGATAACAGTCGAATCATCTGCATATTGAATGCATGTGGCATGGGGGGTGATTGTGGGCAGGTCATTAACAAAGATGGTGAAGAGAAGAGGGCCAAGAATAGATCCTTGGGGAACTCCAAGTGTAACAGGTAGGCATGTGGATAATTTGTCCTGCCATAGAACAGCCTGTTGCCTATTGGACAGGTAGGATTGGAACCATTTCAGCGTGGAATTGCTGAGTGATAGTTTTTTTAATGTATGGAGGAGTTGAATGTGGTTCACCATATCAAAGGCCTTGGAGAGGTCTAAGAAAAGAGCAGATGATAGTTTATTATTGTTTCTGAAGTTATTGATGGTATTAGAAAAGGATAGTAGGGCTGATGTGGTACTGTGATTTGGCCTGAAGCCATGTTGGGAGTTGGCTAGAATTTTATTTTTGGTGAGGTGTTCCATCAGTTGTTTGTGGACACACTTTTCCATAATTTTGGCCAGGGGTGAGAGTATAGCTATAGGTCTGTAGTTGGTTAGCTCTAGTGAGCTACCATCTTTATGGAGAGGAATAATGTGGGACATTTTCCATATGGAGGGGATGAAGGCTTCTGACAAGGCATGGCTTATGATTATGGAGACGGGATAGGAAATGGCCTCAGCTGCTTTTTGCAGAAACTCAGCTGGGAGAAGGTCAGCTGCTAGCTTAGTGGGTTTTAGTTTTTTAAGAAGAGATGTTATAGAGGATATGGGTACTGGATCGAAGGTAAATAGATGATCTGATGTAGTTGTAGTATTCTGTTGGCATGGGTAGTGGAGTGGGCTGGTTGTTTGTTTGAATTGTGTGGCCAGGGATTGTATAGTTTCTGTGAAGAAACTATTGAATGTGTTAGCAATGTTTACAGGGCACTGTTGTCTGCAAGTTGTTGGAGTGGGGGTGGTTGCCTGGCCTGGGTGCAGGAGCTTGTTTAAGCCTGCCCAGAATTTTTGTGGATTATTAAGGTGTTTGTGTTGGAGGTGGAGGAAGAAGTTTTTTTATAATTTAAGATCATTATCATTCTCTATCACCTAATACAAGACTAGTGTGCATTTATGGGAAGTAAGATGGACTACTTAACTGGACATCTGAAAAATGCACAAAGTAGCTTAATTGTTGGGGCTATTGGCAGAAAAAAATGACTAGCTGCCTGCTGTTGTTTATTATTCTGGCTTTGTAAGACTAATATGAAATGTGTGAAGCAACTTGTAATCCTTTAATGTGTGGCAACCATTTGTGTGGAGCAAAGGTGAACTACATTACATGAATGTCCTCTTCTGTCACAATCAGATGTCTGAAATGTACACAGAAGTGACTAGAACTGCTTTGTGGGGGGGGGGGCTGTCCGGATGGAAATAACTGACCCTCTTGTGATTTCTTCAGTTGAATCATCATTCAAAAAATAAGGCATAAAATGTATTGAAGGACACCCAGACCTTCAGAGCTTCTGGGGACATGGTGGCCCCCACACTCTAAGGTTGTATAAGTGGATTTTTGGCACAGACTTGGTAGTGGCTTATGGAATATCACCCAGTCTAAAACTGGCTCATCTCAGAGGTGTGCACAGGAGGTCATTGTAGTTTCTGTTGGGGAGGCTGGAAAAATGTCCTTATTTCCTTAATATTCTTCCAGGTGTGCAAAGGTCACTATAATTTGTGTTGGGCTGCTGACAATGCGGTCATTATTGTTTAACTTTCCTCACAAACTGCAGAGGTGTACACAGAGGGTCACTATAGCATTCATAGAAGTAATGTACTGTTTAGGAGTGACAAGTTAGAAACATTACTGTGATCAGTTGTTTTCACTTTTCTCATATTAAAAATATCTTTTGCAATATCAACAGAACAATTTGGAGGGATAGGTGTATTTCCCTGAGGATAACACTGCTATGGAACAGACTCCCAAGCCACATAAACAAAAGTTCACTCCTGTCCATTTTCAACTGCAACTTTGATATATGAGTGGAAAACAGAAAATGTACCCCTGGACTGACCCTGTACTGCTAATGGTCAGATATAGCTCCTAAATGCTTTATCCCATGCACGAGTCCCCTCAAATTATCTATAGTATGATCCTAGTTATTCTCATTAGGGGTAAGATATAATTATCGACCAAGGGATGGCTAAGGACAATCTATAACCAAATGGAATAGGTTATTTCAAGCACAAAAAGGGAAATTGGCTAGGATTAAAATGACCCACAAGGGCAGTTAGTCTAGTTCTTACCTATGAACCTATTAGATACATATATAGGGACTATCTTTCTTGGGAGTGTAATGAGGCATGCTGTTTATATGTCTGACAACATCAAGTTGAAATGTCACGTTCTGTTTGTTTTTTTCAGATTCATCCCAGTCTGACAGAGATGTCCACAGACCTTGGCTGTCTTTTGGGGCTAGGGGTGAAGAGGCATACCTTCTAGATGTATGACAGCAGCAATCTGAAGTATATCTATGACTGTGGCTTTTTGTGTCTTTAAAATAAGACTGAATTTTTTTCCTTATCATTTTTGTTCAGGCCATCACTAGATCAAAAGGTTGGAAAAAAACTCAGAAATGCATCTCAGAACATCTACAATCTACATGCTTCTGTTAGCCTAGTGGTTCCCAACCCCATGGCTCAGTGCAATTATTTTCTCTAAGTGTAGTTTTGGTTACTAAAGGCACATTGAAAAGGATGAAAAAGCAAAGTTCAAGAAGAACAATTAACTTTTTTTCTTATATGTGATTTTTGTTTAGGCCATCTTTTGATGAAAAGGTTGTAAAAAAGGTCTAAAGTGCACCTCTAGTATCTTGAACGTCTACAGCTTCTTGGAGCTTAACAGTCCCCAGACCCCCAGATTAAGCCAGTTACTTACTCTACCATTACTTAAGTGCAGATCTGGCGAGTTAGAGCATGTTGACAGGATGCAGAAAAAACAAACTTGAAGAGAGAAACAGAATTTCTTTCCTTAATCAGGATTATTGTTTATGGCATCATTTGATGATCAGAGAATATAGAACCCCCAAGGCCCCATACCCTCAGCTTAGTTCTCTTATTTCCTCCACAGTTGTTACTGTGCAGTCCTCGACAGTTAGGCAGCATTGAAAGGATGCAGGAAAAAGCAAAACTGAAGAATAAGATTGTATTTTCTTTCTTAACCAGGGTTGTATTCACAGTCATTGAATGAAACAGTTTGTTTTAAAAAAGCTCTGAAATGCACAGCAGAGCACCAAAGCCTCCTATGGCTTATGGAGACCTAGCAGACCTCAAACCCTGGCTTAATGCAGCTATTTCCTCTTCTGTTAGCCTTGCTTAGTAAGGATGTGTTTGAATGAATAAATGTATGAAAACCACAGAATGATAAGACAAATTGTGAGAAAAATAAGTGAAAATAATCTGCACAGTGTGGCTAGACCAGGATGGGGGAAAGATAGGGACACAATAGGTGATATGTAAGGGGTAGTTGGCAGCAGGAGGGAGCACCATGAAGTTCTCCACCTGGGCCACCAGTTCACCTAAGGCTGGCCCTGCTTATTCCTTAACAGCACATTAACAGTATGGGTATTGGGGGACCACCAGACATCATGGATAACACTAATATTTTATGTCTTAGCAGCACATTAACAATACATGGAATGGGGGTAAGTATTAGACACCAGGGATAACACTTATATCTCCTGCCTTAATGGCACTTTAACAGTATGGGCATAGAGAGAACCACTAGACACCAGTGACAATTCTTTCATGGCTTAATGCCACTTTAACGGAACAGGGATTGAGGGGGACCACTAGACATCAGGGAGTACTCAATATACTCTAATGTCTGGAATTAAGTATGTGACTGTAATCCTCTGTGATTTACAAGGGCTGGAAAAGGTGACATGAGGGACATTCAGACAACTCTGGCACAAGTATGGGATGTCTGGTGTGTGTGTTTATTTGAATGTGTGTATCGTGTGAGGGATAGTGACTGTTGGGGGTGCTTTTGTTTTTACAGTATGGTTGCTAAGAATGTTATCTACTTCAGCAAGTGTTGATCTGCACTTTGGGGTAGTTAACAAAATTCAGAGACATGCAATTTAGTTCATAATGAGGTGTTTCCTCATTGTGGCTAATGTTGCTTTGAATCACAAATATCACATTGAGGAAACAAGATCCTTTTACCATCTGCCATATGGCCCTTGCTGGGCATCTCAAGAATGAGGAGGAAGGGCCCAGCTGATTAGAATCTTGTTTAGCAGAATACTCTTGAGCTGACAATGATTTTTAATAAAATGTAACTGCCACTGCTCCTTCCTGTGTCTAACAGACTGAACTCTTGCAAAGACTGTGCTCTCCTCACAAACAAGTCATATATTGGACATACTTGTCTTAGAGAGGAATCTTCTTACTGTTGTCACACCCATGAAAACTTTGTTCTATCTCGAATAATGGGTGGCCACCCAAAAGACCAACAGCATCCAGAGTAGAAATTTTTTTTTTTTAAGAAAGGGAACACTAGTACTAATTGTAAACAGCAAACAACTTTTTTCCTCTTTTTTCAGTGATGAAAAATGGGGAATGGCCATTTGAAATAAGGTCTTTGTGGATAAAGTTTAAAGGCTAAGTACAAACAAATGCTCATTTTAACATACTAATAAGACAGGCAACAAACAGATAAAGATAAAAGGAATCAAATAAAAATAAATAAACATGGCAAAAATGACAGACATTTGAAGAAGGGAGTACTAGCATAATACTTAAGGTCTTCATCTCACAGATGCAAGGTACAGAGTTTGATTCTAACCTATGGTTACTGCTAAGCTTGTAATATTCTGTAGCCTGATTACCTAGTATTTACCTATAAACTGAAAAAAAAAATTGCAGAATTTCCTGAAATAAGAAAAGGCATCACTAGAGAAGGTAAAAAAAGAAGCTTACAAGATCAAATATAGCAGAACTACTTGCTATCTTTTTATAAAACCGTCAAATGGAGAAAGACTGGAGCCATTTAATTCATCAGAGTACTAGCATGACAATCAAAGATCTGGAGGAGAGCTATAAAAGGTCAACATAAAATAAGAGGAAGGTACTTAGTAGCCTAAGAAATGTTTTGCTACCTGAGTGGTCCTAATGTATATGGCCTTGGTCCTATGAGTTACCATGGATAAATCTCATGTTGTCTAAAGAAGAAGTTTAATGAGCTTCTAGTAATGGAAAAAGGGGAAATATTCCAGGGGAAAATTATTTGTCCTATGAAGTTTATCAAGAAAAGACTATGGGTCATAATGTACATGAACTAAAGATAGCAATGGAAGACATAGTGAGGAAAGGCTGCAATAAATACTTTCAGGTAGAAACTGGAAGCTGTACACACTCCTAAATATGGGCCTAAATTAGTTGTTAAGAATAACAAATGATTAAGTAGTATTTTACATGGCTTAAATTTAATAAATGAAGTGTGATTTTCTAGGAAAAGATATAGCTATAACCTTAGCTATCTTAAGAAACATGATTTAGGATAGGCAGAGGTAGATGAAGGGCTTTCTCCTACCTGTAGGCCAGCAGAACACCTTGGTGTGTAATATTAAGATGCAGGAATCAGGTATATATCATAGTATGGTACGAGCAGTAAGAAAATCACACACAGGTTTAGCTGGAAGAATGCTAATAAATGATTGTGTTATTCCTGCTTTTATGGTAAAGAAAAAAAAATAAAGTCAGGATTGTCCTAATTCCCTTATTGCATCAATACTACATTAATATGTTTGTTAAAAGTAAAATGTAATCGCTACGAGCTGAAAAAAAGGAAGAAGACATATTGTACTGTGATATTTTACACAGATTATATTTATTTGAAGAGCATAACAAGGGATTTGCAAGTATATACAGAATTTAAAAAAAAAGAAAATAAAATTGCAAGGGGGAAAATAAAAAAGAAGTGATATGAATAAAGATTAATAATACAGAAGAGAAAATGAGTTTTTTTTCCTCAGAAAAAGAAGAAATTATTAGTTTAACTTTCAGAAATTGTGAAACACAGGAAGAGAAAAAACAGATTAAAAATGATTCAAGTGTTTTCAGTCAAAACGTCATAAAGAAAACACCAGAGTTTACTTTATTGCCAACATTTTGGCTTATGTAGGTATTGATTTTCTCAATCAATAAATATGGAAACAAAAATGCTAATGTTATAGTTGTGCGGCATTTAGCCAAACCACCTAAAATGTATCAGAAGTATCATTTGTAAATGCTCTTCAGAATGTTAAGAATGGCACTGGGTTTTTAAGCAAGTAGATTTTTATTTTTCATTATCCGTGGAAAAAAACATTTAGTTATAAAAATATTTTGAAGAAAGATTGTAGGCAGTCTTCTGTTACAGCAGAGGAAATATGACGAAGGTGAGAAAGTGAAGAAGTAAACACTGTGAGACGCAAGTTAGCTAAAGAAGTGGGATGCAGTGAAAATATGCAAAAGTATGAGAAATGTTGTATATCCTTACTGAAGAATTATAATTATATGGTGAAATAATGAAGACATATTTTGGACTTGTCATTGGGAAAATAAATAGTAATAAATGAGAAGATAACATCTACACATACAAGGGATTTGAGTATCTGAGGGTGAATATTCAGGGGTAAAGGCAAATCTAAAATTATAAATGAACAAATAAGATGCTGTGCATAACAGAAAAGTCAGAACCTTGTGAGAGTAATGTCACTCATAAAAATGGTGCCAAGCCCTTACAAAACCCCAATATGCATCTACCCCTCAGGCCTTGATAGGTATATATGTATGTATGTATATATATATATATATATATATATATATATATATATATACATACATACATACATACACACACACACACACACACACACACACACACACACACACAGACACACACACACGTGCGCGCGCGTGCACACACACATGCACACGTGCACACATACACACACACGTGCACATGCACACGTGCGCACATACACACACACACACACACACACACACACACACACACACACACACACACACACACTCACACACACACACACACACACACACACACACACACACACACACACACACACACACACATATATATCTATAGATATTGATATATACAGGGAACAGTAGGACTTAAAGGAAAACTCCATCTTAAAATTAAAAAATAAATCTATTTTTTTTACTTTTTATCTTTGATATCTCAGATATTTTAACACTTCAGAACCAGTCTGAGTGCTTTTTATAGAATTGTATTGTTTTTCCACAAATCACTAACAATGGGGCTAAACATATCAATGTGATCCCGCTTTTCTTCAACCCTTTCTCTTTTCCTTAATCCATTTCAAGTCTGCTTTATATGAGTCATATTAGACATAAGGAAGTAGTGTTGTATTCCCATGAAATTAAAATACAATGGGATTAGTGTAAATCACTGCCATTTTATATACCTTCTGTAACAGGACTCCTTTTTTCCTGGAATAACCTTCATTTATGTTTATCTCAGATCCTAATTTACACTACACTAAGGAGTGATTTGAATCTTTCCATCTTCATTTTCCTACTGTGTGACCTTGACCAAGTCATTTAACTAGGCAGTTCTTTGTGGCAATTGGGAATTTTGGCTAGACACCCTAATGGTCTCATGGACTGCATGTTTAGCAACTTTGAATGAACCTGTGCCCCTATCCCTTTATTTCTTTTTTCAGTACGTGTCACAAGTATTGCAGTACTGTTTCTATGTTATGCTTCTTCAGTCTGTTATTAGCTATGATGGCTGTGGATTTCAGTAAGCGTCCAAAGAAATCCATAGCTTTTCAGTGTATGTTAATCTTTTTTGTAATATTTTCCCAGTCATAATTGCAGTTGTGTTGTATTTAATATACAAAACATTTCATTTCTGTAGTGTCTTTTCCTGCTCTGTTCCATTTTCAGGCACCTCCATACAGTTGACTGTACAAAATTACATTATCAATGATATTCTCTTGCTCATGTCCTCTTTTACATTTGTTTATCATCTGTGCATGTGTTGCCCTTTGCACAGTTCCCAATTTACTGTCTTCCTTGCCTAAAAAAGACTCTGTCTTCTCCTGCAGCCTTCTATATATCGACACCGAGGGGCTTCTCGGTTCAGACTATTACCACTGTATTGGCACCAACCGTTCAGTCAGCGCAGACCTTGACCGCGTCAGCTCCGAGATCTTCCTCAGAACCGATGCCTTTATTGTTGACTCCAGTTTTGTCGGTTCCAGCTTCGGCACCGATAACCACTTTGGCACCGATCCCTGTGTCGGTGCAGACCATGACTTCGGCATTGATGACTTCTTTGGTAAAGACAACAGTAGTCCAGTCTCTCTCTGCACCATTGTCCTTGGTGTGGACAGATGAGATAGGCTCCGAATCTGCCTCTTCTGAGGACAGGCCTGTTTCTCCCTCAGTCTCCATGAGGTCCACTAGAAGCCTTTCCGAACATGATGTGTTGCATCTTGTGGACCAGGTACGCTTGGCCAGAGGTATACCACCCCTCAGGAACTATCCTTCCTTGGGAGGTGATCACCCATCTCCAAAGACCCATTCTTATTCTCCTCCTTCATTAAATTTGAAGTCCATGGATATAGCACAGTCTTCCCCTTCTGTGGTCCCCTTTATGGATCTCACTAAGGAACCGCAGTTGCCTTCATGGCAGGAAAGTTTTGCTATGACCCAGGATGTCAGTTGTGACATGCATAGTTTGCTGCTCCAGAGCCATCCAGGGACTCCGGGTCAGCAGGCTGAGCCACGTAGGGGAGGGGTGACCCCTGTCCTAGACATGCACTCCTCTTCGGGTGGACCAGCCGTCCAACTGATGGAGAAGGCTTTCACTGCTGCTGGCAATACCGGACTGTCTATACCTCTGCCCTCCTCTGGTACACTGGTTTCACAAGTCGCACCTAGCAGACACCAGGTGCAAGGGCCACAGGACATATTCCCTCAGGAATCCCCTTTTCTGCTGTCTTCTCCAGCTTCTCCCACTGAGGAGGTCCACCAGAAAAGTTTGTGTAAGAGGAAGCACAAGGACTCCACAGAGGAGTCCCTCACCGAAGACACAGATTTCAATGAGGGGGAAGGATTCCCTCGGTCACCCTCTGAGGTATCCTTTGGTGATATCCTCGAAATCCTGAAACAGACATGTGACTGGCAGTCCTCTAATCTGACCTCTGAGGAATCTGTGTTCCTGCAGGCCTTTCGTGCCCGGCCCCCTACCTCCTGGGTTACTCCACCTGCCAATGAACTTGTCCGGCTGATCGTGCAGCATGCTTGGAAGGCTCCTGATACCATCAAAGCTATTCCCCAGAGGCCAGATAAGATTTTGCCCCCTCCTGCTTTGGATGCCCATTGGTCCAAAAGTTTTCCTGTGGATGCTTTGGTAGTGGCGGCCGCAACAAAAAAGGATCTGGCAGAAGAAGAAAGCCAGACTGTCCATCTGCCTAACAAAGAGTTCTGTGCCCTGGACAGGATAGGGAAGCGCACCTTTGCTTCAGCAACCTTTGCTATCAGATCCCTGAATTATATGGCACATTTTACCAGGCTTCAAAGGGATCTGATTTCTGAGCTCTCTGAAACCTTGGCTGGTGCAGTGTCTGATGAGGTCCGTGCCAAAGTGGCCTCTCAGCTGGCCACCATTGAATCTATATCTAACTCCTCTATGCGACTGATATCTCACACATCAGAAGGAGCAGCTAGAGCAGCGGATTCAGCTGCGGTCTTGAGACGACACGCCTGGATGCGCTTGTGCAATTTCACGGAACCCTTTAAGGCTTCCTTTCTTAATGCTCACATTGAGGCCTCCTCGTTGTTTGGGCCCAAAGTTAAAAGCACACTGGCCAGATGTGAACAGGATGGTAAAACCCTTTCTGCCATAGTTGTGCATTACTCTTCCCCTCAACGTGCTTTCTCCCAAAACCAAAAGAGTGGGAAGATATGGTTCAAGAAATCTCAGGGTCCTTTCCATGACACACAGGCTGAGTTCTCCCCCAGAGACAAAGGGGGAAACTCACAGGGAAGATGCTCCTTTTGGGGCAGAGGGGGTCCACATAACCAGGGTTCTAGGGATTCTTTCCCTGGTCAATCCTACCAGCACTCCTGAAGAGCGGCCCAACTCCTTTCCTCTGGAGGTGGTTGGGAGATGTTTCTCCTTGTACCCTTCTGCCTGGCTAACCATCACCACCGATTCTTGGGTATAAAGGATTATAACCAGAGGCTATCATATCCCCTTCGATATTTGTCCTGCCCCTTCAAAAAACCTTCCCGACGTTCCACCCAGTCAAAGGGAAGAAGCAGCACTAGAGATAGAAAAGCTGCTAAGAAAGAGAGTCATCCAAATAGTCCCTCCAGACCAGACAGGATCCGGATTCTACTCAAGACTATTTTTGGTGCCAAAGAAAACCGGGGAATGGCGACCAATTTTGGATCTCAGTGTATTGAACAAGTTTGTGAGAGTACAAAAATTCTGGATGGTCACAATACAGTCTATCCTCCCACTTTTGGAAAAAGACAATTGAATGTGCTCAATAGATCTTCAAGATGCTTACCACCACATAAAAGTGGACAGGCCATCAAGAAGATTTCTGCGCTTCCGTGCAGGAGCCAGAATACTGCCCTTCGGACTCTCTACAGCCCGCAGAGTGTTCACAAAGTGCAGGGCAGTTGTCACAGCTCACTTGCGACTTCAAGGATTCCAGGTGTTTCCATACCTAGACGAATGGCTCATTTCCGCCCCCACCAGACATCTACTGGAAAAAGCCCTGGCATACTCTCTCC
Source organism: Protopterus annectens (assembly GCF_019279795.1). NCBI lineage: Eukaryota > Metazoa > Chordata > Ceratodontiformes > Protopteridae > Protopterus > Protopterus annectens. The sequence continues at coordinate 918,982,851 of NC_056746.1, read as the reverse complement.
TCGCTGCTCAAAGGCTAGGCATAACCATAAACTGGCAAAAATCCAATCTCACCCCATCTCAGTCGACAGAATTCATAGTGGTTATTTTGGACACAAAAAACTGCAGAGCTGCTATTCCAGAGCACAGAATTCTAAGGATAAAGCAACAACTAATTCCAATCCTTTCAAGGGAAAAATCCACAGCTCACCTGGTCCTACAGCTGTTGGGTTCCATGGCAGCCTCCATCACCATTGTTCCCCTGGCCAGGTTTCACATGAGGCTTCTACAATGGCTACTGCTCACCCAATGGTATCCTTTTCAGCATCCTCTTTCAGCCATGATTCGAGTAACCCTTAGGTGCAAACAATATTTAAATTGGTGGATGACACAAAACACAGTCTCTCACAATGGTCTCACCCCTTCTCCCCCCAGCAACCCAAGGCCACAGTGACCACGGATGCCTCCCTGATGGGGTGGGGGGGGCTATGTCAGGGACAGACAGTCCAAGGCACTTGGTCCAAACTAGAGGCCCATCTGCATATAAATGTTCTAGAGCTGTGGGCGGTGCTTCTGCCGTTGCAAGCATTCCATCTCCTGCTGCCATCTGGGACAATTGCAATTCAATCAGACAACATGGCGGTGGTCTGGTACATCAACAAGCAAGGCAGAACCAAATCTTACCCCCTTTGTTGAGAGGCCATGAGAATATGGCAATGGGAGATGGCTACCAACCGTTTTCTTCTAGCAACGCTCATTCCCGGGAGTTCCAGCATGATAGCAGACAGACTCATCTGGTGCATTCTTCAACCTCATGAGTGATCCCAGAATCCCTTGATAGCGGCGGAGATCTTCCACCGCTGAGGCCGTCCTTGCTGCAATCTCTTTGCATCCCCAACCAACTACAAATGCAGCAACTACTTTGCCCTGATTTCCCCTCCAGGACAGTCACCCAGGGATGCTCTAGTCCACGACTGGCCCTCGGGTCTTCTTTATGCATTTCCACCCTTTCCCCTAATTCCCCAGTTTCTGAAGAAAGCCTGTGAGTTGAAGAGCAAGGTGATCCTCATAGCACCATATTGGCCTCAACAGATTTGGTTCCCCTTCCTTTGGCCTCACCTACTAGATCGACCATGGATTCTCCATCCAACC